>NW_016162103.1:36053-45682 GCF_001687245.7 Rhagoletis zephyria | reverse complement strand
TTGTGCACTAAAACTGTTTGTGATATTGTCGTTTAATTTGTTTTTTTTTTTAATTAACCTTATTTAAAAAAAAATAGGGACTAGGAAAGCGTTTTAAAAGTTGGTTAAAAATAATTAAAACAAAAAATTTTTTTGTGACATAATTTGCCGTTTGGCTTTTTTTGTGCACTAAAACTGTTTTTGATTTTGTCGTTAAATTTGTTTTTGTTTAAACAGCCTTATTTAAAGAAAATAGGCACTTGGAAAGCGGTTTAAAAATTGATTAAAAATAATAAAAATAATTCATTTTTTTTGTTGCATAATTTACCTATAATTTGAATTGTTTTGTGCATTAAAATTGTTTTTGATTTTGTCGTTTGATTGTGATAAGAAAGCTTCTTAATTTTTTGAATTTTAACCATGGTGATTATTGTTTGTTTAAATTTCAAAGTGGTACATAAAGAAACCGGGTTTGCTTTTCTATTATATTATTATCCTTTTCTTCTAAAAATTATTGAAGCGAAAAAGCGAAGGGCGCAAGCAAGCTTTAAAATTGGTGGTGTTGCTGCGCTCCGGTGCATTGAGAACGAGCCCTCCATTTTTTGCAACAGGAACATAAAATCTTCCTTATTGATCCTGAAGTATGAAACGAACCTGGAGTACAAAATTACATGTTTATTTTTGATAAATGTGCAAACGGCATTCTACTAACCGCCTATTGGGCAGATCCATCGAGTTCGAATTATCTCAATTTGAACTTTGTCTTTGAATTTACGTTCCTTTTTGACGTTTCACTTTCGTCGCTTTCTGTTTTCGGCGCTGGCAACATCATATTTTATGCGGTAGTAGTACATTCGCTAACCATGATACTGGTCAAAAGGCGACTCGCCATTAGAAGCGATTCGCCAATTTTAAGCGATTCGCGAATCATAAGGGGGCCTACATTTAAGCTCATACCTTTTACATGCATACATACATATATGTATGCCCAAATAGTTGCTTATTTCATTAGCTATCTTCTCTTCATTTACCGTTGAATTTACCTCGTCGCCAATGTAACAACCCACGATTCTAGTTCTCTTTTAATAGCAGTTATATAAAAGAGTTTTATTCAGTCAGTTTATGATTTACGTAGAAAATACTTATACCCAGCGTTGCCAAAGTTGGGCGTTTCCGGCAAAATCTGGTCGGATTAATTTTCTTTGGCCCGTTTGGCCGCTAGAACAAATTTTGGCCGGTTTTGTAATACGTATGAATATTTTTTGTGGAAAAAATTTATTCTGTGCCTACAAATTTGCAGTATTTTTCGTATGTACATAAAATTACTGTACTGTTAATGAATCACAGCTCCAAGTAGGTGTTCACAACTATCAAACACACAGCGCATCTTTGTAGAAAGCGAAGGAATTCGAGAAAAGTTTGAATAATAATAATTTTCTATTTGATGTTTGAACTACAAAAATCACTTAAGTATAAAATATCTTTTAATTACAAAGTTGAAATTAACACAGTACAATAAAAGGTAATAACACAAATACAAACCCTACAATACTCCCCCTTCTAGAGAATTAATGTTATATAAATTAAAAGTAACTCGTTTCTTATTTGATGGTGTGTTATTCATTATATTAGTGTTTGTTTCTGGTATTAGTTCTGTTTCAATGATTGCTGGGTTTAGTCTGTCTATAGAAATTATTTTAACCTCATTATTTATTTCAAGTTTAAAATATTTTTTTTGTTTTTTTCAACAACCTTATAAGGTCCTTCGTATGGTTGTTGCAATGATCTTTTATTAATAACACGCAATAAACAAATTTACAAGTCTCCAAATCCTTAATATATATACACCTGTATCAGAATTTTGATTATGCTTTCAATTTGAGGAGTTGAGGAAACATTTTCTAAGATGGGACCACAAGTTCACCGGGTAGGCGTCAATTTTGCCCAAAATCCATCTCAGATGGTGTGGCTGAAATACTTTCTTTATACATCGATCGTAAACCTAGAAGTATTATCGGCAGGTCATCATACCAATTGTTGGTTCCATTTCTAGCCATTATCGTAGCTTTTAACTGCCTGTGAAACCATTCTGCCATACCGTTCCCTTGAGGATGATATGTAGAAGTTGTAACGTGATGACTACCAAGCAATTTTGTTAATTCCGAAAACAATTTTGACATAAACTGAGTACCCTGATCTGTAGTGATTTTTAACGGTACCCCAAAACGTGAAACATATTCTCTAAAAAATTTATTTGCAACCACTGCCGCTGAAATGTCCTTTAATGCGTATGCCTCGGGCCAACGCGTGAACCTGTCAACTATTGTAAAAATGTAACGATGTCCTTTTGATACAGGAAGAGGTCCAACAATATCTAAATGAATATGCTCAAATCTACATTTGGGAATAGAATTTAGTATGACGATTAACTTTAGATTTTTGACAATTTATACATTCTTTCGACCAAATGTTAATTTCTTTGTGCATTTTTGGCCAATAGTACTTTTTAATGATTAGGCGACGTGTAGCTTTTGTACCAGGATGTGTAATGTCATGTAACATATTAAACACTGTATTGCGTAAACAATTTGGAACAAATGGCCTAGGATTCTCACCTGTCATTTCACACCAAATATTAAAATTTAAAATTGGAATTTGAATTAATTTAAGGTTATGTGATGTGTCTCCAGATTTTAATGTGTTTAGTTCTTCGTCCTGTTCTTGTTCATTTTGTAAACTTCGATATTTATTTTTCTGTACCTTTAATTGCATCAACTTCAAAAGCTAGAGATAATGTGTCAGCTATAATGTTTTCCTGTCCTTTAGTATATCGTATGTCATTAGTAAATTGTGCAATGAATTCCATATGTCTAGTTTGTCTCGGACTACGTGCGGTTTTTGAACTCAAAGCCAATATCAAAGGCTTGTGATCTGTGAAAACTGTAAACTGTTGTCCTTCTAAAAGATAGCGAAAATGTTTAATGTTCAAATAAATAGCTAGAAACTCCCTGTTAAATGCACTGTACTTAACTTCGGATGGGGAAAGTTTCTTAGAAAAGAAAGCTAATGGCTCTGATTTGTTATCAAACGTTTGATGTATGACACTACCAATTGCAGTACTAGATGCATCCACATTTAAAGAGAGTTTGGCATCTTTGTTAAAATGATTTAACAATATCGTAGACGCAAACTTTTCTTTAATGCATTCAAAGGCTTTATTTGTTGTGTCATCCGAAATTAAGGACTGGTCACGTTTCTAAGTTGTTCGATTGATTAAATCGTGGATAACTGCCGTAAACTCAGCTAGTTTTGGTACATGTCGATGGTAATAGTTAACCATGCCTATACAATTCTGCGCCTGTTTAATAGATTTAGGACTTTCAAAACTACGAATAGCTATCACTTTTTTATCAGAGGGTCTAATTCCCGCCCCAGAAATATTATGTCCTAAAAAGTCAACACTTGTAACACCAAAAGTACATTTACCTGGTTTGATATTTAACCCGTACTCTGTTAGGCGTTGGAAACGTATACGGAGGTCTTTAAATGCTGTTCTTCATTCTCAATTGCAACCAATAGATCATCAATACATGTAAAAATAAAATCTAAACCACTAACTACTTCATTAATAAATCTTTGAAAAGTTTGCCCTGAATTTCTTAGTCCGAAAGGCATTCGTATAAATTCAAACATACCGAAAGGCGTCGTTATTGCAGTTTTATAGATATCTTCTTCAGCTTTGGAATTTGGTGGTAGGCCCTTACCAAATCTAACTTCGAAAATATAAACTTATTTCTGAGATTCATATTGAAATCCTGAATATGAGGAAAAGGGTAACGGTCCGGTACAGTTACAACATTAAGTCTCCGAAAATCACCACAAGGACGCCAGTCATTCAGTTCTTTTTTAGGTAGTAGATGCAATGGAGATGCTACACAAGAATTTAAAGGTCCACAAATCCCTGTTCTCACTAAAATTGAATCGAATCCAAGCGCCTTGGCTTGGAGAATGGCTGATTTCCTTCAGTAAAAAGTCTGTAAACGGTAGAATGTTTAACCGGTTTCGAATAATCCGGTTCAGCAATCAAAGATGGAAACTCTTTCAACAATCTTGTATACTTGTTCTCTACTACGAAAATCTTTGGAAGCGAAATGTTACAAACACATGTAACCGTGTTAACCGAAAGACTTGTTATTGGATCAACTAAACATGTACATTTCATGTCAATTAAGAGACCGTATTTGCAAAGAAAATCTGCACCAATAATATTTCGCAATATCAGCTATGAGAAACGTAAATGGGAACTCGCTTCTTAAACCTAAATTTATATTTAAAATCTTTTTACCATACATTGAAATCGTTGAACCATTGGCTGCAGTAAGTATTATATCTGAAGAACGTTTTGTGTGAGGAAATTTTTTTACCGGACGTATAGAAATTTCTGCTCCACTATTAATCAAAAAGTTTAGTTTGTTTTTTATCAAAAATAAATAGGCGACGTGTGGTAATATCTAAATTTTCATTGTTTGCCGCCACAACAACGGATGACTCTAGTTCGACGAATTTTTGTTTTTAGAAAAAGCACAAGGCTGTTGACATTTCTGAGCCTTATCACCAAATTTGTAATGGTATCTACATAACCAATTTTGACTATCACCTGATTTTGATCTACTTCTGTATGGACTTCTAAACAATTCCTATTAAATGATCTATATCTAGAATTTTTATTAATTCGTTGCTTAATATAATCTAATTCAAGGGAAAGTTTTTGAAAATTTTCGCACATAAGATTGGTCGTTTTAACTCAGCTTTCAATAATTGTGTCTTCTGATTTAGAATTTTAAAAACTATCTATTCATAGCTGATATTTCGGTTTTATTAATCGCTTTCCAAATATTATCAGCTAGTTGCACCAATTCATTTATATCATTGGTACTTGAACTAGCTAATATCGCACTAAGATTTTTTGGCAATTTTCTCAGTTAAAGTCTCTTTAAAATATCTCGACTAAAATTGGAAGCAGCATGAGCAACCGATAAAATTCAGAGGGTTTACGATCACCCATTTCTGAATCTAACAAAATTGTATCTAACTTTCTATTTTCGCTTAAAATCTAATATTGTAACTATTACTTCTTGCGCAAGCGCTGTGATTGTGTGTTCATATTTTGTAGTATATTGTGTAATATTTTTCATGTTAAATTGCATTTCTGTATGCACAAACCAAGCTTCTGGACAACTTGTCCAAAATTGCGGAAGCTTCACTGAGGTTGCATATACCTCATTATTATTTTGACTAGCATAAGGATTTGCCAACTCCTCTTGAAAAGAGTTGTTTTGCAAATCTATAAGCGAGTCATTTAAATTATTAGTCCGTGTAGATATGTGTGTATCATGTGGGGGTGAACGAAATATTATGATAAATTCGCACAAAAAAATCTCTATAAGGAGTGTTTACAATTAAAAATTAAAATATATATAATAATAAATATAAAAATATATTTATCAAAAATATTACATAAAAAGAAACAGCTCACTGTTCTCTGCAACTGCTGATATTGACAGCACAGTCAACGTGATTGTCGTTGCGTTGTTGTTGCTATTGCTTCTTACCGTTCTTGTTGTTGCCAGTGGTAGGAGCTTTGCTTTTGTATAGTTGATATTTACACTGCTGCTAGTACTGGTTGTTATCACTACTATTATCGGCGGAGTTATCAACTGCGTCTAAAGTTTATGTTCTTCATTTGTTGAGCGTTTTTGTGCTGCTGCTACTGCTGCTTCCGTTGCTACTACTGGCACTGAAACTGGTACGTGACACTGCTGATGTTCACGTTGATTTTCCTGCTGCTACTAACGCTGTCGCTGTCTGTTGTTGTACGCAGTAGTTGTTATTGGAGTTAGTGTTGGCGTTGATGAGTAAGAAAGATATCGCCGCTTCTTAAGTGGTGAACTTGAATCGTTAATTCTCCTCTGTTATGAAGTAAATGTTGTGGTTGTGACTAGCTGAAGCTGAAGCAGATGCTAATGCTGACGCTGTTAGTTTTAATTGATGCTGATTGTAGTGGCGTTTGCAATCCCTGCATGCTACGCTAACTTGGACACTGGATGAAGCAACCTCTATTGTAGTTCCGGGAATTTGCCAAAACTGGAGACTTGCATGGCGCGCAGGCCTCTCGTGATGTTTTCAATTCAGCACAGGCACAATTGTGGTTCGCAAAGATATACGTAAACGTATAATGGCTTGAGGTGCTCCTGGCAGGATCGCCAAAAATGTAGTTGATTACAAAGATATTTTTTTTTTAATATTTTTATTAAAAGTTAACAAAACTTAATTTGTTTTTATATTGTTAGCAATTCGAGTAAAGTTTGAATAATAATAATTTTCTATTTGATGTTTGAACTACAAGAATCACTTAAGTATAAAATTTTGTTTAAATTACAAAGTTGAAATTAACACAGTACAATTAAAGACAACAACACAAATAGAAACCCTACACTCGGCCAAACACTAACTTATGTGTAAGCCCCATTCTGTTATTATTATTATTAATTTTGTAATACGTGCGTACTCACATTTAAGTGTTACTTGTGAGTTGAATTTTTATGTAAATGAAACAATGTGATTTGCGACAATTCGAAAGAATTTATAAGCATATACACTCATCTCATATACATATGTACCTACATATTAGGGATGTTGCGAATGTGGAATTTTTGACATCCGCGGATGCGAATGCGGATGCGGATATTAAACTGCTAACATCTGCGGATGCGGATGCGAATGCGGAGGTCAAGTATTTTTAAAAAACAATTAGAATCTGGCATAATGGCGAGATCGTTTTTTAAACAGCGCTTACAAGCCAAACCAGATGTGACAGGTTTTTCTAAAGCTTTTTAAAAATAATTCTTCACTCTCATTCCTTTGGCTGTTTCAGAATTTAGGGAATCTGGAGCTTCATCAGTGTTTTTCGATTTTAGTTTTCGTAATTCATTTTTAATACTGCCTTCTGCGACTGGTTGAAAAATGTGTGCTTATAGCGAGCTAAATATGTGGATATGGAAAATAAATTTTTAATAGCTCATTAAAAGCTCCTTTTCATATAAAAATTCGTACGTGTCCCACCCGTGATAGAGGAATTTCGGATTTTTTTAATAATAAAGTCATCCTTTTTTTTGTAGTTTTTGCTTTGTTTGCATTCATGGTTCTTTGTTTTATTATAAGACACCAAGTTTACACTGAAAAGTTAAATAAATTTGCAGAGTTTTCGTAAAATATATCTGCTCCCAAAAGCAGGTTCTTTTTTTTGTCCCAACCATGACAGAATAAATAACTTAGATTTTTTCCACATAAAAGTAAGCTAGCATTTTTTTTNTTGCGAATGTGGAATTTTTGACATCCGCGGATGCGAATGCGGATGCGGATATTAAACTGCTGACATCTGCGGATGCGGATGCGAATGCGGATGTCAAGTATTTTTAAAAAACAATTAGAATCTGGCATAATGGCGAGATCGTTTTTTAAACAGCGCTTACAAGCCAAACCAGATGTGACAGGTTTTTCTAAAGCTTTTTAAAAATAATTCTTCACTCTCATTCCTTTGGCTGTTTCAGAATTTAGGGAATCTGGAGCTTCATCAGTGTTTTTCGATTTTAGTTTTCGTAATTCATTTTTAATACTGCCTTCTGCGACTGGTTGAAAAATGTGTGCTTATAGCGAGCTAAATATGTGGATATGGAAAATAAATTTTTAATAGCTCATTAAAAGCTCCTTTTCATATAAAAATTCGTACGTGTCCCACCCGTGATAGAGGAATTTCGGATTTTTTTAATAATAAAGTCATCCTTTTTTTTGTAGTTTTTGCTTTGTTTGCATTCATGGTTCTTTGTTTTATTATAAGACACCAAGTTTACACTGAAAAGTTAAATAAATTTGCAGAGTTTTCGTAAAATATATCTGCTCCCAAAAGCAGGTTCTTTTTTTTGTCCCAACCATGACAGAATAAATAACTTAGATTTTTTCCACATAAAAGTAAGCTAGCATTTTTTTTATATTTTGTAATAACTCATATAATAGTCAATTAGGTGTAGCTTTATCAAAATGTAGAATGGTTCAGTACTTTATACTTAAATTTAAACAAGAAAAAACAATTGTTTCTGTTCAAATCACCCACCCGTGACGGTGGAATCGACCAAATGTAAAATTGGAGCTTCCAATATGATGTAAATATGTGCAAGGATTCCTCCCACTAAATTTTGGAACTTTTCAGCCACTTGGTGCCTTTAATTTCTTTGCGCACAGTATTATTTCATATATATATGTAAATACTCCCATTGTTAACAATTTTCATTCACTAATCGTACAATAAAAATAAACTTGTACTTTTTTGCTCCATTTAAATAAAAAAAATCTCAGTGTACACATACACTTTGTAGATGTATTGTGATTTCACTATATAAAAATTTTGAGCAGCCCTGATGAATCTATACAATTACTTAGTGATATTTCAGCCAAATCAGTGTTGTTCCAATGACACGTCACCGCTCCCAACGAAGAGTAGCACATCTCAAATTACCGTGGAAGACTAGCACATTTCACTATTCGCGCCGAAGACTAGCATATTTCATTATTCGCGTCGAAAAGTAGCACTATTCGCGTGGAAGACTAGCACATGTCAGATCTTTGCGTAGAAGAGTAGCACATTTCAGGTTTTTGCGTGGAAGACTAGCACATTTCACTATTCGCGTGGAAGACTAGCACATTTCAGATCTTTGCGTAGAAGAGTAGCACATTTCAGGTTTTTGCGTGGAAGACTAGCACATTTCACTATTCGCGTGGAAGACTAGCACATTTCAGATGTTTCCGTGGAAGAGTAGCACATTTCAGATTCTTGCGTAGAATAATAGTGAATTTATACAAAGTGGTACCAGCAGCCGCACAAAAACCAAACATACATGTACATATGTCATAATTATTTCTCCTCGACTAAGCTGAAAGTTTAATGTTGCGTATGGAGCTTTTCGATCTTTTATTACAAATAGAATAAACGTTTATTTTGCTCCTACTTGTTTTGGCACATATTCGCATCTTCCTCAGGGAATCTATTTATAAATACGAGAAACCTATATGTACAAATGTGGTCCAAAAATGCATGTGAAAAGGTCAAGTCGGAATTTGTATGCTCTCACCGCCTAGGATTGTTCTATACCGAAAATAATATACCCCTATTTTTATACCCGAGCGCACTTGTGCACAAGAGTATATTAATTTTGTTCACATAACGGTTGTTTGTAACAGCCAAAACGAATCGAGATAGATACAGACAAATGTACACATAAATGCTCAGAATTAAGNACGAATCGAGATAGATATAGACAAATGTACACATAAATGCTCAGAATTAAGAGAGAAATCGATTAAGCCATGTCTGTCTGTCCGTCAGCCCGTGTACACGATAACTCGAGCATAAATTGAGATATCTCAACGAAATTTGGTATGTAGGTTTCCGTTAATCCAAGGCTGGTATTGAAAATGGGCGAAATCGGACAGTAACCACGCCCACTTCCCATATAACGGTAATTTCCAGAAATACGAAAACTGCGATATTTTAGTAACTACTGAAGAAAATTCACTCAAAATTTGACATTTATAAT
>NW_016162103.1:34924-35856 GCF_001687245.7 Rhagoletis zephyria | reverse complement strand
ATAATTTTTAGATGAAAAATAAGAATATTATAAATCTTTGGAAAATGGGCGTAGCCACGCCCACTTATGGTTACATGTGTATAACTTGGTAACCACTGCACCAATTTTTTCCAAACTTGGCACAGTTATTGGCCTTGATACATCATACTAAATGGCCGAAAATTTAAAAAATCGGAAAATAACCACGCCCTCATACCATATAACGGTAATTTTCGGAAATACGAAAACTGCGATATTTTAGTAACTAGTGTAGATTATTCACTCAAAATTGATATTTACAACAATTTTTAGACGAAAAATAAGAAAATTATAAATTTTTGGAAAATTACCGTAGCCACGCCTACTTATGGTTACATTTGTATATCTTGGTAACCGCAGCCCCAATTTCATCCAAGCTTGGCACAGTTGTTGGCCTTGGTACAGCATACTAAATGGCCGAAAATTTAAAAAATCGGACAATAACCACGCCCACATCCCATATAACGGTAATTTAGAGAAATACAAAATCTTCGATAAATCAGTAAATATTAAAGCAAATTTAACAAAATTGATGCGAGAAATACGCTTATGGTAAAATTTTGGAAAATGGGCGTGGCACCGCCCACTTATGATCACATATATGTATATCGGTAACCGTTCCACCAATTTGTATAAAAATCGGTGTTTTTATTGGGCTTGCCACATAGAAGCAAAACGTTGAAAATTATTGAAATCGGACTAAAATTACGGCCGCTTTTCATATATCTGTAAATTTCAGAAATGCTTGAAACTTCAATATTTTGAAGTTTAAGGACGCTTATTTACTCAAAATTGATACAGCCCGCCTTACCATGTAGCGGTACCTTTCGGAAAGGTGAAAAAACATATATTTAATACTTGCGCCGGGTATTTAATGTTCGGCTCGACCCGAACTTAGACTTTCTTTCAAAAAA
>NW_016162103.1:20080-29486 GCF_001687245.7 Rhagoletis zephyria | reverse complement strand
GACTTATTCGGTTTAAGGGCTCACTGAAGTCTGCAGCGTCTGTTCACCAGTAGGTGCGGCTGCAAGCGGGTGTCTGCTTGGAGCAAGCGGCTCGCTATATAAACGTGCATTTGGTTGGGAAACCACCCCCGTCCCAGCAATGGGTTGTGCGCAGGGCTTGGGGAACGCCACGTAAAAACCACTTCTAGTGAAGAAGCACGGAAAAGCCTCGGATGAGACCCCCCTTATGATGACGACCACGGCAAACGTTTAAAGGACTTCACTTGGAATGTCCGGACCCTATCCGCTTTTGACAGCACTAAAAGGAGTTGCCTATACGCCGCTATGTCTGAATTTGCCATCCCCTCAAAACTCATACGGCTGTGTAAAATGACGCTGAGCAATACCACCAGCTCCGTCAGAATTGGAAAAGACCTCTCCGAGCCGTTCGCCACAAAACGGGGTTTCAGACAGGGCGACTCCCTTTCATGTGACTTCTTTAATCTGATGTTGGAGAAGATAATAAGAGCTGCAGAACTGAACTGCTCAGGAACAATTTACTACAAGAGCGTGCAATTGCTGGCTTATGCCGATGACATCGACATCATCGGTAACAAAAACCGCGAAGTCTGTTCTGCCTTTTCCAAGTTGGATAGGGAAGCAAAGCGCATGGGTCTGGTGGTAAACGAGGACAAGACGAAGTATCTCCTGTCATCAAACAAACAGTCAGCACATTCGCGCCTTGGCACCCACGTCACTGTTGACAGTTACAATTTCGAGAAAGTAGAGAATTTCGTTTACTTGGGAACCAGCATTAACACCGATAATAATGTCAGCATTGAAATCCAACGTAGAATCACTCTTGCCAACAAGTGCTACTTTGGACTGAGTAGGCAATTCAGGAGTAAAGTCCTCTCTCGACGTACGAAAACCGCGCTCTATAAGTCACTCATCATGCCCGTGCTGGTATATGGCGCAGAAGCATGGACAATGACAACATCCGATGAGGCGGCTCTTGGAGTGTTTGAGAGAAAGATTTTGCGGAAGATTTACGGTCCTTTACGCGTTGGCGACGGCGAGTACCGCAGACGATGGAACGATGAGCTGTATGAGCTTTACAACGACATGGACATAGTGCAGCGAATTAAAATACAGCGGCTCCGCTGGCTTGGCCATGTCGTTCGAATGGACACCGACGCTCCAGCTCTGAAAGTATTCAACTCGGAACCCGCTGGTGGTAGCAGAGGAAGAGGGAGGCCCCCACTGCGATGGAAAGATCAGGTGGAGAAGGACTTGGCTTCACTTGGCGTTTCCAACTGGCGTCAGTTGGCACAGAGGAGAAACGACTGGCGTGCTTTGCTGAACTCGGCCAAAATCGCTTAGGCGGTTACAGCGCCAAAAAAGAAGAAGAAGAATGTGCAAGTTTCAAGTGGCTCAATATTTCCGTTGTTGCGGTTTTCTTCCATAAAAATATAAATTGTGTTTATTCGTTATATGGGAGCAAATGCGGCAAAGAAATATATAGAATAAGCACTTAATTTCCAATATAAATTATATCTTTATGATTTATTTTAAACCTTAAATGTGCTACTCTTCCACGAGAAAGTCTGAAATGTGCTAGTCTCCACGCAAAAGCCTGAAATGTGCTACTCTTCCACGCAAAAATCTGAAATGTGCTAGTCTTCCACGCAAATAACTGAAATGTGGTACTCTTCCACGCAAAACAGTGAAATGTGCTAGTCTTCCACGCGAATAGTGAAATGTGCTAGTCTTCCACGCAAAAACCTGAAATGTGATACTCNCTTCCACGCGAATAGTGAAATGTGCTAGTCTTCCACGCAAAAATATGAAATGTGCTACTTTTCGACGCGAATAATGAAATGTGCTGGTCTTCCACGCTAATAGTGAAATGTGCTAGTCTTCCACGCGAATAGTGAAATGTGCTACTCTTCGTAGGGACCGACGATGTAAACAAACCGACTGACATTTTTACAAGAAATAGTGCTTTTTGCGTTACCGAAGACTTCTGCATCTGTTCTCCTTCTTTTACTCTCACCTGAGAGAGTAAAATTGTAGTTTTTAGTAGACCCTCTTCTGCTCCTTGTCATCAAAAATAAGCAAACCGAAGACCCCGCTTCACACTGGTGCTTACATAATACTTGAATGCCCCTTAATTAATGTTTGCTTGTTTTCTGCACACACGGCCAATTTACCAATTGATGTGCATTTTTGTTGTTATCTGTTGCAAACAGACATTTTGGGAACTAAATAAGTTTTAAAATCTCTGTACACAAGCGCGCTTATTCCAGTTTATTTAATATTACCTAATCAAAACAGCTTTCATTTATTTTATGTATTATGTGATTTCTGGAAGCGTCGAATACAAAAAAGTGCTGAAACTGGGTTTATATAACTTAATTTTGCATTGATGACTAATGATAATAATAGATTACCGCTTACACATATGTTAGTGTTTGGCCGAGCTTCTCCTCCGATTTGTGGCATGCACCTTGATGCCGTTACACAAAAGGGAGTGGACCCAGGGCTGCCAGCTATATTTAGCTATGAAGTGCCATATTGAAGACAAAAAAGTGCCAAAATGTGCCAAATAAAAAAATAAAAGTGCCAAAAAAGGCGCCATTGTTTTAAATGTTTCGCATTTAGCGTTAAAATCAGAAAAACGTTCCTAAAACACAAGTTCAATACCAAAGTAAAATAAACCAGTTGTATATACTATAGAAATTAGAAAGCTTTAGTTGAGAAAAAGAAGTTCACGCAAAGCATTTTACAAAAATGTTTTGAAATATTACTATTTTTCAAAAGTGCCATTTTGAGTAAAATAGGGCCAAAAATGGCACGGTTTGAGCCAAGTTGGCAGCCCTGAATGGAACAATTTTACGCCTACTCGTACCGCGGGGCAACGGTATTAGAAAAACTTTTTCTTTTTTGATATTGGGCGAAACTCATCATCAGATTGACATTTTGCCAATAATGCTCATATAAGAAGTCCAAAATTTTCACAAAAGAGAAAAGTAATTTTCTTCAAACTTCTGAATGACGTCTTGACTGAACCTACTAATTCGGAATTTCTACTGTTATTTATAGAGAAGGCTATTCATAAGGTCTGGGTAATGAAATCAAAATTTTTCTGTTATAAGTTCCATATATATTAGGAGATTTTTAGTGTTTAATTTACTTTTTGCACAAAAGCGTGTATCTTGAACTTCTTTTTTCCAAAAAAAAAGGATGTCAAAATTTTAATAGATATCGGATGTACGGCAATTTTCGCCCCAGATCTCTTAATAGATTAGTTTATGAAAATTATTCCAAACGAAAACTTAAAATTGATAAAAAATCATAACTAAATTTAACCAATTTATTTAGAAGTTTTGAAGTTTATCCCAGTGTAAGTATGAAATCGTGGCTATGTATTTCCATGATACAAAAAAGGAGGCAGTTCCATTATCACTTTTTCGTCGCCATATTAACAACCATCACAATTAAGCAGAGTGTGACATTTCATGCTACCATACGCAATACCAAAAATTCCTCAAATTTTGTTATTAATTTTTTGTTTGTTTAAAAATATTTCTTAAAATCGAAAATTGAACAAGCGAAATTTCTTTTGTTTTTGAAAGAGAGATGCTCAATAAGTTGATAATTGCAGTTCTCATTTGCATACTAACAATAATTTATAAAATTTTGTTTCACACCAACTCCAATATTGGACAGTAAAATATATTTAATTCTACCCAAATAAAAAACGATATTGTTAAATGGGCAAAGACGTGGAAAGCGTCGTACAATGGGCCATATGACGACATTAGCCGGAAAAAAATCAAAGTAGAACTTTGATCTTTTGATAATTCCAACTTGTTAAGAAATTACCAATTATATAGAAAAAATTTTCCTTGGTGTTTTAAAGCCCACTGTAGTAGCTTTTTTGTAGGTCAAATTTGATGTTTGAAACTTAAAAATTACACAAATCAAATGACATTTTTAAAAAATGGTGTGTTGTTTATAACAGTGGTGTGCCAGAACGCTGAAAAGAATTGGCATAGAAAACGATGCTCTTTTTTTTGAACTAAAAACACTTAATATGTGATGAGGGACGTAGCTAGAGTACTTAATGTGTCAAAACTAGGCGTTTTTTCGTCAAAAGGTATGAACAAAGTCGAACTTCTTTGGACAATCTAAATATTGTACTGTCATGTACTTTTCTTAAAATTTTTTTGTGAGACTCTCCAATACCTTGCAACATTCCATATTATATCAAGCAGAGTCTGTATAAAACAAGTAATTTTTAGCAAAAAAGACCCGACTTCAACTCTCATATAAAAAAAAAATATATATATATATATATATCTCATGATCCCCTAATCGGATCGGCAAAAAGAATTATCAAAATCGGTTGACGTTGTCCAAAGTTATGCGGTAACATACATAAAAAAAATAAAAATATTCCGACGAACTGATAACCTCCTCCTTTTGTGGAAGTCGGTTAAAAATGGTCATAGTTACCCAAGAGTTGCGACTGATGAAGCAAATGAAAGTTCACACTCCGACAGTGACATTTCGCAGACATAACTCAAAAAAATATATATAAAACAAATAAAGAAGTATAAGTTCGGGCGAATCCGAACTTTATATACCCAGCGCACGTATTAGATATCGTTTCTTCAGAAGAGTATTTTTCCCAATGTCAAACAGTTTCAATAATATGCCTATATATATTGAAATAATTGGACAAAATTTGGTGGAAATCGGTAAGGCGGTTATCGATATATACATACTTCTGGAGTCATAAGTGGGTGGCGCCAAACCCATTTAACAAAAATCAATAATCTTGTGTCTTGTTTAAAGATTGTTGCAAGTTGGCATCTTTAGTTATTGAAAGATCGGAGTTTTCGTATTTCTGAAATTTACCGTTATATGGTAAGTGGCAGTAATTTTAGTCCGATTTCAAAAATTTTCAACATATTGCTTTTTTCCGCCAAGGTTGCTACATGTTTGGAAGAAATTGATAAACCGGGTACCGACATACACACATGTAGGCGTAAGTGGGCGTGCCACGCCTATTTTCCAAAAATTTTCATAAAAATCATTTTCTGCTAAGAGGTCATTGCATATATTGATTTTGAGTACATTAGCTTAAATAGTTACTAATTTATCGCAGTTTTCGTATTTCTGTAAATTACCGTTATATGGCAGGTGGCGTGGTTCTTGCCTGATTTCAAAAATTTTTTACGAGTTTTCTAGTGAGGCTCTAGTCAAGGCTCTCACCGAGTTTGATAGGGATTGGTTAAGGGACTTCAGATATACAGCATTTAATCATAAGTGATTTCAAAATAAAAAATAAGGGTACCCTTTTTTCGATATAGAACAATCCTAGGGGGTGAGAGCATTAGAATTCTGACTTTACTGTTTTTGGACCACCCTAGTGTAGAATGAACTATATTTTTGTAAAAAATTATCGAAAAAAAAGAAAAGAAACGTTGCATATGTTGCAAAAACTTCACAGTGCCAATACTTATGTTCGTCACTGTATGTATATGACAATTTGATTTTGTTGAAACTAAATATTGTTGACCGGCCGCTATGGTGTAGTGGTAAGCAATGCGCGATTCCACTCCGCAATGCCTGGGTCAAACGCTGGTCAAAGCAACATCGCAAAAAATTTAGAAAAAGGCGTTTTTCTTAACAGCCGTCGTCCCTCGGCAGGCAATGGCAAACCTCCGAGTGTATTGTATTTCTGCCATGAAAAAGAGCTTCTCATAAAAATACGATCGCCGTTCGGAGTCGGCGTAAAACTGTAGGTCCCTCGGCTCTGTGTGACAACAACAAGGCGCATGCCAAAAATCGGAGGAGAAGCTCGGCCAAACACTAACATATGTGTAAGCGCCAATCTATTATTTTTATTATTATTATTAATCATAAGTGGGCGGGGCCACGCCCATTTTCTAAAAATTTTATAACTGTCCTATTTTATGCCAAAATTCTACTAGAAATACCAACATTCCACAATTTGCATCCAGTATTTGCGGAAATATCTTAGTTTTTGCATATTTCGAAAATACCGTTATATGGGAGGTGGGCGTGGTTATTGCCCGATTTCGCCCATTTTCAATCCCAATCTACCTTGGATTAAGGGCATACTATTTCGTTGACATATCTCAATTTTTGCTTGAGTTATCGTGTACACAGACAGACGGACTGACATGGCTTAATCGATTTCCCTTTTCGTTCTGAGAATTTATGTATACTTTTTAAGCTTTTTGATCGAGTTTTTTGTTATATATTGTTATTGTTGTAGGCTGGTCGATCTAATTTTCCATGTGCAAGAAAAAAACACTTTTTCTCCACTTCTTTGCCCAACGTTTCGTCAGGGGCGATTATTTATTACAAATTTCAACAAAAGCAGGAAAAACAAGGTTATTTACTTAAAATGGGAATTGTGATTTTTTTTTGTACATACAAAAATGGACGCGTTTTTAAGACGCAACTGTTTACCTCAACTGTTGCTGAATTGCTGTCAAGTGTTGAGTTCAACAGCTACGTCTTAGAAACGGGATGATACATTAACTGCCAAAACATTTGTAAACAAGCAAAATTAAATAAAACAGCACAAAAATAAAAAAATATTAAGCCAAAAATAAGGATATCACAGGACTTGTAATGGAGTTTTTCTTATTTTATTTTTAATATATGTATTTGCAAGTGCATTTTATTTTATTAACAGCCAGTTTCGCCAGCAATTTACAGACAAATTATTTTTTGTTTGAATTTTCTATGAAAACTGACGGAAGGGAAACATCATTTTTGACTTATTTGTTGACTTCATGTAGCGAAATAATTTTATGATGGAAAAAATGGCGTAAAGTTGCCAACCGTTGAGCTGAGCGGAACTACTCAACTGTGCGTTTCTGAAACAAACACTCAACAGTTTAGCAACAGCAACGTCTTAGAAACTCGCCCATTGTTTTCCACTTTTGTTTATTTATTTATTTTTAAGAATTTTCATTAAAATAACGTTCATTCTCTGAAAAAAATCCGAAAGTGGGTGTGCTAAAACTGGCCAAATGGTCAGATGTCTCATTACCATGTACTGCTAAGTGACCTGGCAACCTGAACAAAGCAAGCTCGTTATGTTTACCACCATAATTTAGACGCTTGCATTGCCGAACTAGTTTGGAAGTAGTTAGAGGCTGGCCAATGCCTTAAGTGCAGCTTGGTTGTCACTGCAGACACGTAAACTCCTTCCCCTCCACTTCCACCATGTAGTTCATGGCTTTCAGGATTACAATTACCTCAGCTTGGAAGACCGAAGCATATTCTCCAAAAAAGTTAAGTTTATCCCCAATAGCTTCGAAGAAGACCCCCATGGCCAAGAGTCAGTTTTGGAACCATCAGTGAAGACTCGACAATGTGTGAGTCCGGTCTCAATGATGGAATTAAACCAGCATTCAGTCTCAGGGAACTCAACATTATAGAATCTCTTCAACAAAGGTAATTGTGGCGTACTATCCTGTAGCATTGAAAATACACAAGTGCTTAAACCTCTGCCGCCAAAAATTTCCGCCGCGCCTCACTCAGTGTTATACCAACATCCGGTTCTTTTTAGTTTGCAGGTGGCCTTTAAGGCTTTCCCACGTATGAAAACACAAAGTGACGGTAAGTGAAGCAGTGCGTCAAGTGCACTATACACCACTAAACAAAATAAAGTTAAATAAAGAGGATATCAAGCAACCATTTTGGTTCATTACTATCTAAACCAGATACATTTTCATGGACCCTGTTGAAAGTATGAACGAGCCATTTTGTATATTGAACATATGAACGAACCATTATGTACAAGAGTGACACACAGACACATATTACACATTGTAATAAAGGAACTTACTTCCACTCAAACTATTGAATCGAACAGTTGTGTTTTTGCTCGCTCTACACGCATCGAAGTGCTCTGGAAAAATTCCATAAAATAACAGAATATGGAGGCCCCATCGGTAAAAAATTACACAAATTTGGACAGAACTAATTGTTTGAGAGTGATCGTAAAAACTATTTCGTGTCGAACGCTTAATATAACGTAGTATCCCTTTTGCCTTTGATTCGGACAATCTTGGTGTTACTGGCACGTGAGAAACAAACGTGGATTTAGCAAACCGAACTAACGGATTCATCGAAAGATGATGGTAAAGAAAAATACTCAAAAGCGCTCTCAGAAATCATACTTTGGATAACCAACAGTCAGTGAATTGGGTCTCAGTCGAAAAACTGTACTATTGAAACAACTCGCACATACACAATCATCTGAGTTCGAATCGATGGAAGAGTATGTAAATGAAATGCTATTGCTAGCATGACGTTGTAAGACAGCCTGGTTTAAGCTCGGTGATTAAGTAGTTGCTTCTCTCATGTTAGCAGGGCCGCCAAATGAGTATGATCGATTCGTAATGTGTATTGAGAATACAACAAAAAAAAAATAAACATTATGTTAAAACCACCTTGTTACAAGACCCCCGATTAGATCTTAAATCAAACGATAGTGTTTTGTTATTGTTGTAGGCTGGTCGATCTCCATGTGCAAGAAAAATACTTTTTCTCCACTTCTTTGCCCAACGTTTCGCTAACTACCTTAGCATCATCAGGGGCGATTCTTTATTACAAATATCAACAAAAACAGGAAAAACAAGGTTATTTAAAACAGAGATTGTGATTTTTTTGTACATACAAAAATTATACATTGGTATACAAACATATATTTCTGTTTTGTAACCAAACACAATCACAGGTTTTTGACTTCTTGTTTTATCGCATGGACATGTACACTTGGATTGAATTTAACTCACATAAATTCTCATACGTACATATAAAATATTAAATACATTGAAAAAGCATAAAAACATAAAAAACATTGCTACCATCCGTCTGTGGTAATTTCATCAAACTAAAAATTCGTTACAAACATAACATGTAAGCAGTCGCGATATCGTCCGTGTCCTCCTTCTTGTTTATTGTGTTTTCCCTTTTCTGTAGTATACGTAAACTCTCTATTGTGTATCTTGCCCGTTCACTCTTCTCTTTGTCCAATATTCTGACGTTAGCTAGATCAGCTGTATGGCCACTGGTAAAGACGTGTTGTGCTGTTTTTCTTTCTCTTTATGCCGGCCGCTTAGTGCTCATTTTGTTGTCCCTATGTAAATTTTGTTTCAGTCTATCTTTCCGTTGTCTGTACATGGGATTTCATAGACCACGTTATTTTGTTGGTGGAGCTTGGTTGGTGTTTTTGTTTGCGTGAAGATCGAAGATAGTGCGCAATTTTATATCAGGGTTGTTGGTGGTTATTTCAGGGTCAAGTTGTTGGTAGAACTTTGGAATGTACGTCACACTATGATATCGCTTTGTTCCGTCTGTTTATTTATCT
>NW_016162103.1:0-19914 GCF_001687245.7 Rhagoletis zephyria | reverse complement strand
GTTTTGCACATGTGCAAGCAGCAAACCATATGCCGGTTCTGGACCAGTGCAGGCAGCGCTGCTAGCATATTAATACTACTGATGTTGTATTCCTCCGAGGTGAGCTTCCTAAGAATTTTGCCTACATGCTTAGATAAATCATAGCATGGGACATTAACAGATGAGGAGATTGGTCGTAAGGGCAAGCCCGGTTTGTGAGTCTTTGGCAACCCGTAGAGTCTAGGTGCAGTTGCTGCTGTACATGTGAGCTGTTTTTTCACGTCTGTCAATAATTTTGTTTTTGTATAAGTTATCTATTAAGGTATTGTTTTCCTTTGTAGTGTAGTTGTTGGATCATTTCTTATTGTTTTGTAAGTGTTTTCGTCTTCAAACAGTTTTCTCATTTTTACCGTGGAGTCCGTTTTATATAATGCCACAGTTTTGTTTCCTTTATCTGCATCAGTAACAATAATTTCATCTTCGTGTTGTTTTAAAAAAACTTTGGTTCTATTAAAAGTCTCTAAAATGAACTTCTCCGCTGAGTTGTGTTTAATGTTCCTTTTAAGTCTAATGTTTCGGTTGCTTATTTTGCATCTCGCTGTTTCTTTGATCCTGTTGTCTTCTATGTGCTGAATTAACTGATCCATTTCTCTTATGATTTGGACCGGTTTGAGACCAGTCTTGGAACTCTATATTCGTTCTGTTAATGAACCAATCGTTGTTTAGGTGGATTCCTAATTTTCGTAGTTGCTGTTGTTTTAGCTTTTTCAGTTTGGAGCTGTGTGTTGATTCGCGCTCTTCTGTTATTTTCTGGCTGATGCATATGTTTTTCTTGTACATGGAAAAGTAGATCGACCAGCCTAAAACAATAACAACATTTATATATATATCTGTCTCGATGCGTTTTGGCTGTTACAAACAACCGTTATGCGAACATAGTTATAATACCCTTATGCACAAGTGCGCTCGGTTATAAAAACAAATAGTATGTAGTTATAAGTTATATATTCATTAAAAAATAATTTAATAAATTAAACCATTTTACATTCAAAGTTGAAATAGTGTTTTCTTTGTAGTGTAAAGCTTTAAAATTAATTTAATCTGTAAATACGTTTTTCGATTATATTGGTCTCAGAGCCCTTGGGAAGGTTAAAAACTATATTTTTAACATCTACGAGAACTTCTCTTTCTCTTCATCAGAATCGGTAGAAGTTAAGAAAGTACCTCGGAGGTGTTCACATGGGCTTTGTCAGGACCGGGCCATAAATCAATATTTTTGCATCACACGCTTGGGTGCCAAGTATTCAAAAGATGAAGCAAATTTGACCATAAAAACCTTTCCACAAAATAGCAATCATTCAATGCGGTTTTGAAATCTGGGAGAAAATTCTTCCCAATTGAATGATTCTTGCCATTTTCTGATTTGTAGATGTAGGTGTATCCATAACCTACTCATAAATATATTGCATTTTGTATGGGAGCTGCCACATCCCCCTTTCCAATACAAATCACTTTTCGCCATAAGTGCGTTGGCAAAAGCGGTTCTATAGATACGCGATATTTGAAATTCGGTTTGTATGGGAGATGCCACGCCCCCTTTTCCAAAACCTACCACTTTTCGCCTAAGTACGGAATTGATAACATATGTAGCTGTGTCAATTTGCAGAACGTTAGCATAAGCGGTTCCAGAGATAAGCGATGTGAGAATTTCATTTTGTATTGGGAGTTCCACACCCGCTTTTCCAATAACTATCACTTTTCGCCGTAAGTAGGATATTTATAATTTATGCATCCGTGCCAAGTTTCAGTTCCCCAGCGTGATTGGTTTTAGAGATACATCAGTTTTCACATTTTAGTCTGTATGTAAGATGCCCGCCCTCTGTGTAATGGGGTTAACATTTCTGGATTAGAGGAAGCCATATCCTTTCAAGAGAACGGTGCCCTCAAAAAAGGGGATTCAAAATTTTATTGTGGCGTATTTATACATTTAATACCTTTAGATACCTTTTTGCTACAAACCCTCTTCAAAGGTCCTCTGGTGTAATCTAATCGATCCTTGATCAAGGTACATTTTTGTGTGGCCACTTTTTACAACAAATCTAACCATCTGAAGCAATATAATATTTTTTTCCGGCTAACTTGCTTGAGGCGGCCGACTGTGCGTAGTAACGTGTTAGTCTTGAAATTTTTAAACGTAAAATAACGGCTAATACCTTTTTATGCATTTTGTAACTTAACCAAAATTCAGTAGCATCTTCTCAAGCATGTAATTATATACTTTTCAACATGCATAAGCAGAGTGAACTTTTCTTTTTTTTTATTTTGTTGGCATAAAGACACTAAAGAACTTTTAAAATATGTTCACTAAAATTTTATCAACCTAAATTTAAAGTTTATGCGAAGTGGTTATCGAATTTAATGTAAAATTTAAAAATTTTGAAGATAAGATATGAATTATTTTTATTTTAACATTTAATTCAACTGTTTCTTTATAATCCCAAACTTACGATATAAAATCCCTTCTACCCAACAACATAAATTTGGTAACGCCGCATCAAATTTTTACAATTGAGCAATTGTCAAAAAGCTGCGTTCTAATCAAAAAGTTGTTTATTGAAATTACCTTACTTTTTGTATTCTTGTGTTTCTTCAATACCAGGGTGTCTTTGAACTAATTATATTGAATGATTGCTAGTGAATTAATGAATGCACAAACATAAAAGATTGCAGCCTTTTAAATACGCATTCAGTGTTAAACATTTTTTGATTCGGCATTGTTTTTTCAATCTTGCGATGAATATGTTGATGCGTGAATTCATAACTGCTTTAAGTGAATGGAAAACTAAAAAATTATAAACATCAATCTTTAGCGTGGAATAAGTAATGAAAACTGAATAGAAAAAATGTTTGATTTAAAATTTAAATTGATTTCACACTTACTTATAGGGTTGCCTGATTCTGAAACGGAGAAAGGAGCACGTTTCTATTTTCGATAGAAAATAAGCAGTACAAAACTAAAAGGGCGTATATATTTTTTTTTTTTTTTGTGCAATTTATTGTTACAAACTACCAAAAAGTAAATATATGTATAATGTTATTTTTGAGATCGTTTTTTCTAATTACGTACAAACAAATAACGATATCTTAGATATCTTTTTCAAACCAACAATAGATGCTAAA
This sequence comes from Rhagoletis zephyria, assembly GCF_001687245.7. Lineage (NCBI taxonomy): Eukaryota > Metazoa > Arthropoda > Insecta > Diptera > Tephritidae > Rhagoletis > Rhagoletis zephyria. The sequence continues at coordinate 16,755 of NW_016162103.1, read as the reverse complement.
AATTAACAAATTTCCCAAAAGAATTCCAGACTATTCCTGAATGTATGGCCATTTTGTTTAATTTAAGCCTTATAATTAATTTAATATGTTTTTGATTTTTATACCCGAGCGAGTTAACGACGTTAATACATATACTGCATATATTACATACATACATACACTACATACATAGCTNAACTTTCCTGACTTGAGTATTAAACTGGGGGCTCAACCGGTCTTAAAAGCCATTTTCTAATCCTGTAACGTTACAAAGGATAAGGAAAAATATAAAATCCCACGGGAAGTAAGACTTCCAGCACTACATATTTGAAAAAAGTGCTTAAATAATTAATATAAACACAAACAGCACACGATTCAAAACAAGTGAATCGAAAAGTGAATCAAAAAAGTGAAACACAAAGGCGAAACTGGATACCTTACGTAAATTAAAAACAATAAAAAAAACAAAAACTTACGACGACAACAGAAAACTAGAAAACCCAATAAAAATGGAGGAACAACTAGCTCAACTACACGCAAACATGGCTGCATTGGTAAATCAGATCCAACAACAACAGGCGGACTTCACAGAGAGAGTAGCTCGGCTAGAGCAAACTTAACATCACCGACCCAAGGGATATAGACCTTGAATTGTTCAAATCTCTACCAAAATTCGATGGAGATAAAGAGCAATACCGATCATGGAGATCACAAGTTTGGACCTTCATGGAAGCGATACCAATACCATCCAAAATATTACAGCGTCCTGGGAATCATACGAACAAACAAATGAAAAAAATCTCACAAGGAAGAAAAACTCTCGCAGAATTCCACGGTGAAGTATCTAAGGCACTTAATTTAGCCTTAGCCAAAATCGAAATGTCCAGTGATGACAACAACGAAGGTATGAAAACTTACGCCAACCAAGAGGCAGTAAGAACGTTCATCCTTGGCCTAAATTCAAAATATACCAGCGGTACACTGTATAGCCATAATCCAACAAATTTGGAATCGGCATACGCGACAGCCTGTACCATATCACACGATAACGTAAATGAAGAATTCGAAACACAGAACGTACAACCCAGATTCCAGCATCATAGGCAAAATCGGAGCACCTACTCACAACCACATCGTGAAGAGAGGTACTATAAGCCAAACATCAGAATTCAAAGAAACGACTACCAACAACGAGGAGACCATCAACAAAGAAGCTTCTTCAATCAACAAAGACAACCTGCACCTATTCCAATGGACGTGGACCACTCTAGACAATATGTCCCAACAAGTAGACGCAATAATGCCGTAAGTCACAATAATAATATACCTAACAATATATATAAGAGAGATAGGACATTCAGTCATAATAACGTAACTACTCCACAAAATAAGTCACAAAGAATAAATCAAGTAAATAGAGAAGATCTAGAGTCAGTAGATTTTTCAAATTACGAAGAACAATTCGAAGCAGGCAGTACTTTTTTAGGCGAATAAACGGGCTGCCTTGCTTACAAACAAAATGCGGCCTAACCGGCACGCCCGTTACCTTATTAGTTGACACTGGCTCCACTAACAATTACATAAATATAAATTGCAATATAGGAAAATCGATAAAAATAAAACCATTTAAAACCAAAACCTTACATGGTCACTCAATTATAAATTCTAAAAAAATAATAACGATGTACGGACATCATTTAACTTTCTATGAAATTAAAGAATTAAACGACTTTGACATGATACTCGGAGAACAGGGACTACGCCAAATAAAGGCAGAAATCAGTTTATTTGATTATAGTTTAAAATATCAAAGAAAAAAGGCCCTAAAAGTAGAAACAAAGATTAATTATACTATTAACAATAAAAAATTTAAAGATCAAGTCGATGAACTTATGAAGATAAATAATAATATTAGTGAAACATTACCTTTTACAACGACGATACAAGCATCTATCAGGACTGAATCAGAAGATCCCATATGGACAAAACAATATCCATATCCCATGTCTGATCACGACTTTGTCAGGAAAGAAATTGAGAAACTTTTAAATAACGGTATAATACAGCCAAGCAAGAGCCCATATAACTCACCTATATGGACTGTTCCAAAAAAGGGCACCGATGACCAAGGCAAGCCCAAGCGAAGAATGGTTGTTGACTTTCAAAAGATTAATTCTCATACGATTACTGACAGATATCCAATTCCAGATGTTAATATGACAATACAAAACCTAGGAAAAGCAAAGATTTTTTCCACACTAGATTTAGAATCAGGGTTTCATCAGATACTAATTAAAGAATCTGATCGAGAAAAGACAGCATTCTCTGTCAACGGCGCGAAGTATGAATTTATCAGAATGCCATTCGGGTTAAAGAATGCACCCTCAATCTTTCAACGATGCGTGATGACATATTAAGAGAATATATTGGAAAGTTTGCGTATGTTTATATTGATGATGTGTTAATTTATTCATCTACAGCAGAAGAACATATGGAACACATACGGATTATAATTAATGCACTTCACAATGCTAACATGAGAATTTCTGACGAAAAGTCACATTTTTTCCAAGACTCAGTAGAATACCTAGGACATATTATAAAACACAATAGAATTACCGTAGATCCAAAAAAAGTTGAAACTATAAAGAACTACCCACAACCAAAAAATTTAAAAGAATTGAGATCTTTCTTGGGACTTGCTAGTTACTATAGGAAGTTTATAAAAGATTTTGCTAAAATCACGAAACCCTTAACAATTCATTTGAAAGGAGAATTAGGAATGGTAACTAAAAATCAAAGTGCCAAAGTATCAATACGCTTAGACGCAGCAGCAGTAGAAGCCATGGAAAAAATAAAAAACGCTTTACAAGAACAAGTTGAACTTTTCCAACCAGATTTCTCTAAACCATTTAGCTTAACAACTGATGCTAGCAATTTTGCCATCGGAGCAGTCTTATCTCAAAATCGCCACCCAATCGCATTCATCTCACGCACACTAAATGAAACAGAGCAAAACTATAGTACAAATGAGAAAGAGTTACTAGCAATCGTTTGGTCTTTACAAAAACTTAGAAACTATTTGTACGGTGTAGCAAACCTAACAATTTACACAGATCACCAATCCTTAATTTTTTCGATTTCCGAAAAAAACCCAAATGCAAAGCTAAAACGTTGGAAAAATCTAATTGAAGAATACGGTGCCAAACTAGTTTATAAACCTGGACACCAGAACGTTGTTGCAGACGCACTTTCCCGACAACAAGTCAACAACACAACAGATTGTTCAGACCATTCACAACAAAGCTCTCCAAATGAAATTATGAAAAAAGTTAAACAACCACTAAACTCTTTTAAAAATCAAATAATTATTTTACAAGATAATGAAAGAAACGAAATTCTTAATCAAACAACATTTCCCGGTCAATCTAGACACACAATATTTTTTAAAGATACCCCAGATTTGCTCTCCAAATTAAAAAATGTAATTAAACCAAAACTCACTAATGCGATAAAAATAGACGAAGAAATACTATTTCACTTAAAAAAAGAAATAACTTCCACATTCCCAAATTGCACCCTGGTACTAGCCCAAAATCAGCTAATTGACGTAACTTCCTTAAATGAGCAAAGTGAAATCGTCAAACAGACACATAAACGTGCACATAGAAATTACAAAAATAACACACAAGAAATATTGTTGACCCACTACTGGCCCAACATTAAAGAGAGGTGCAGAAAAGAAGCAGTAGATTGTGAAATATGTTTACAGCACAAATATGAAAGACAACCAAACAAACAACCTATAGGAAAAACCACAATACCAACACGAGTAGGAGAATACATACAGATGGACATATTCCATATAAATAACATGCAGTATCTTAGCTCCACAGATAGATACTCCAAATATTGTTTCCTACGAAAACTAAACACAAAAACAAACTGTCACGAATACATAGAAGAAGTACTCACACAAGTGTACCCAAATGCTAAATATCTCATGACTGATAACGAGAGTACATTTAACGGACACATAGCGAAATTTTTGTACAACCGGCTACAAATAACGCACTCCGTCACGCCTGTACATCATTCAACATCAAACGCTCAAGTTGAACGATTACATAGTACACTTAAGTATTTAAGCGGTAACCGGGGAATGGGAAATTTTTTTCGGGGAACTGGGTATGTTATTTTTATATCTTAAACTAACCAAATTAGACGGATATGTTAATTTTTAACTATTTGAGCCTTTTTGGAGCGACATTTTTTCAATTTGAATCGCAATATCTCCACAACAAGAGTGTTCCCTTATATAAGCTATATACCAGATGAAAGCTAAGGTTTTGGGCTAGATTTGTGGGAACCTAGAATAAAATCGACTGACCAGTTTTTGAGAAAATTCCCGAAATCTATATTTTCAGCAGCCCGATTTTTAGTTTTCAGGCGATAACGTATTTATATTTCATAAACACGAAAGATAGCGTTAGATAGCTCGTGTTAATACCCTTCTACTGATATCTGCACCAATGACATGGACTGAGTAGTGCGGCCTCAGCGGTAGTTTGAAGAATTGCTTTTTTTCGAATTACAGGCAGCAGACACGGCCACAAAGGCATACGAATCAAAACATGATGGAACAAAACCATCTTAGTTTTTTTGTACTTTAATTCCTGAAAGTTAGAAAAAAATTAAATGAAGGTACGTACAGACGCCACATACATCCCAAAGCATCTCGTACTGGAGACACAAACCAAAACACATTTAGCTCTATATCTCTCCAACTAGTAGCCGGAACTTAATATATAAGGTATCGTTTGTAAGGTATGATCCTATAGAATAACACTAAATATGTTGGGTGTACCCACATGCCCCCTTAAGCCGACAAAAGCAAAAAAACGTTTTTTGTTTCGCAACACTTTAGCCTAATTTTTAAGAATCCAGTTAATCGTTTATGAAGCTTGAATACATTTTCATTAACTAACTAGCGAATACCCGGCGTGCTTCGCTGCGCCTTAAAAGTAATTTTGTTTTGTTACTCCCTCTCACAACATTTGAAAATATTAGTTAATATTGCTGTACATATTTGTATAGTAGGGACATTTTTTCAAATTATATAAATACTAGCTTATACCCGCGGGTTACACCCCGCGCTTTTATACAAATATGGAAAATAATTTAATGATGTTAGATTTTATTTCTGTGCCCAGTTCATTATAGCTCGTTATTTCTTAAGCGAGTTAAGGTATTTAGGCCGTTTAAAACTATGAAATTATAAAATATCGTCTGCGCGAGTTAACGACGTTAATACATACACTACATACATAGCTAACATGCCTGGTCACATACATTACATATATACATAAACTATAATGTACAAATAAACATGTTTGTCTCATAAGTAACAAAAGAATATGATAACATTGTAAACAACCTTCAATAACAAATTTAATCACTAAACCAATAACAAACACCATTTATCATCAGTAGTAGAAATGGTATAAATAGATGTAAGCATAAACATGTAAGGAGTTCGAGATTATACGAATTCAAATAAAGAGCTCTTGCTCAGAAAAATATAAAAATATTTTTTTTTTTATAACTTTCCTGACTTGAGTATTAAACTGGTGGCTCAACCGGTCTTAAAAGCCATTTTCTAATCCTGTAACGTTACAAAGGATAAGGAAAAATATAAAATCCCACGGGAAGTAAGACTTCCAGCACTACATATTTGAAAAAAGTGCTTAAATAATTAATATAAACACAAACAACACACGATTCAAAACAAGTGAATCGAAAAGTGAATCAAAAAAGTGAAACACAAAGGCGAAACTGGATACCTTACGTAAATTAAAAACAATAAAAAAAACAAAAACTTACGACGACAACAGAAAACTAGAAAACCCAATAAAAATGGAGGAACAACTAGCTCAACTACACGCAAACATGGCTGCATTGCTAAATCAGATCCAACAACAACAGGTGGACTTCACAGAGAGAGTAGCTCGGCTAGAGCAACAAAACGCTCCACACGAAGTGGTACTACACGACGAAGTCAAACTTAACATCACCGACCCAAGGGATATAGACCTTGAATTGTTCAAATCTCTACCAAAATTCGATGGAGATAAAGAGCAATACCGATCATGGAGATCACAAGTTTGGACCTTCATGGAAGCGATAAAGAACTTCCAATACCATCCAAAATATTACAGCGCCCTGGGAATCATACGAACAAAGATTACAGGACCAGCTGCGAATATATTAACAAATCACGACACCAAATTAAATTTTTATTCAATCATCAACCGACTTGACTATACTTATGCTGACCAACGCCCACTATATGTCCTCCTGGACCAAATGAAAAAAATCTCACAAGGAAGAAAAACTCTCGCAGAATTCCACGGTGAAGTATCTAAGGCACTTAATTTAGCCTTAGCCAAAATCGAAATGTCCAGTGATGACAACAACGAAGGTATGAAAACTTACGCCAACCAAGAGGCAGTAAGAACGTTCATCCTTGGCCTAAATTCAAAATATACCAGCGGTACACTGTATAGCCATAATCCAACAAATTTGGAATCGGCATACGCGACAGCCTGTACCATATCACACGATAACGTAAATGAAGAATTCGAAACACAGAACGTACAACCCAGATTCCAGCATCATAGGCAAAATCGGAGCACCTACTCACAACCACATCGTGAAGAGAGGTACTATAAGCCAAACATCAGAATTCAAAGAAACGACTACCAACAACGAGGAGACCATCAACAAAGAAGCTTCTTCAATCAACAAAGACAACCTGCACCTATTCCAATGGACGTGGACCACTCTAGACAATATGTCCCAACAAGTAGACGCAATAATGCCGTAAGTCACAATAATAATATACCTAACAATATATATAAGAGAGATAGGACATTCAGTCATAATAACGTAACTACTCCACAAAATAAGTCACAAAGAATAAATCAAGTAAATAGAGAAGATCTAGAGTCAGTAGATTTTTCAAATTACGAAGAACAATTCGAAGCAGGCAGTACTTTTTTAGGCGAATAAACGGGCTGCCTTGCTTACAAACAAAATGCGGCCTAACCGGCACGCCCGTTACCTTATTAGTTGACACTGGCTCCACTAACAATTACATAAATATAAATTGCAATATAGGAAAATCGATAAAAATAAAACCATTTAAAACCAAAACCTTACATGGTCACTCAATTATAAATTCTAAAAAAATAATAACGATGTACGGACATCATTTAACTTTCTATGAAATTAAAGAATTAAACGACTTTGACATGATACTCGGAGAACAGGGACTACGCCAAATAAAGGCAGAAATCAGTTTATTTGATTATAGTTTAAAATATCAAAGAAAAAAGGCCCTAAAAGTAGAAACAAAGATTAATTATACTATTAACAATAAAAAATTTAAAGATCAAGTCGATGAACTTATGAAGATAAATAATAATATTAGGTAAACATTACCTTTTACAACGACGATACAAGCATCTATCAGGACTGAATCAGAAGATCCCATATGGACAAAACAATATCCATATCCCATGTCTGATCACGACTTTGTCAGGAAAGAAATTGAGAAACTTTTAAATAACGGTATAATACAGCCAAGCAAGAGCCCATATAACTCACCTATATGGACTGTTCCAAAAAAGGGCACCGATGACCAAGGCAAGCCCAAGCGAAGAATGGTTGTTGACTTTCAAAAGATTAATTCTCATACGATTACTGACAGATATCCAATTCCAGATGTTAATATGACAATACAAAACCTAGGAAAAGCAAAGATTTTTTCCACACTAGATTTAGAATCAGGGTTTCATCAGATACTAATTAAAGAATCTGATCGAGAAAAGACAGCATTCTCTGTCAACGGCGCGAAGTATGAATTTATCAGAATGCCATTCGGATTAAAGAATGCACCCTCAATCTTTCAACGATGCGTTGATGACATATTAAGAGAATATATTGGAAAGTTTGCGTATGTTTATATTGATGATGTGTTAATTTATTCATCTACAGCAGAAGAACATATGGAACACATACGGATTATAATTAATGCACTTCACAATGCTAACATGAGAATTTCTGACGAAAAGTCACATTTTTTCCAAGACTCAGTAGAATACCTAGGACATATTATAAAACACAATAGAATTACCGTAGATCCAAAAAAAGTTGAAACTATAAAGAACTACCCACAACCAAAAAATTTAAAAGAATTGAGATCTTTCTTAGGACTTGCTAGTTACTATAGGAAGTTTATAAAAGATTTTGCTAAAATCACGAAACCCTTAACAATTCATTTGAAAGGAGAATTAGGAATGGTAACTAAAAATCAAAGTGCCAAAGTATCAATACGCTTAGACGCAGCAGCAGTAGAAGCCATGGAAAAAATAAAAAACGCTTTACAAGAACAAGTTGAACTTTTCCAACCAGATTTCTCTAAACCATTTAGCTTAACAACTGATGCTAGCAATTTTGCCATCGGAGCAGTCTTATCTCAAAATCGCCACCCAATCGCATTCATCTCACGCACACTAAATGAAACAGAGCAAAACTATAGTACAAATGAGAAAGAGTTACTAGCAATCGTTTGGTCTTTACAAAAACTTAGAAACTATTTGTACGGTGTAGCAAACCTAACAATTTACACAGATCACCAATCCTTAATTTTTTCGATTTCCGAAAAAAACCCAAATGCAAAGCTAAAACGTTGGAAAAATCTAATTGAAGAATACGGTGCCAAACTAGTTTATAAACCTGGACACCAGAACGTTGTTGCAGACGCACTTTCCCGACAACAAGTCAACAACACAACAGATTGTTCAGACCATTCACAACAAAGCTCTCCAAATGAAATTATGAAAAAAGTTAAACAACCACTAAACTCTTTTAAAAATCAAATAATTATTTTACAAGATAATGAAAGAAACGAAATTCTTAATCAAACAACATTTCCCGGTCAATCTAGACACACAATATTTTTTAAAGATACCCCAGATTTGCTCTCCAAATTAAAAAATGTAATTAAACCAAAACTCACTAATGCGATAAAAATAGACGAAGAAATACTATTTCACTTAAAAAAAGAAATAACTTCCACATTCCCAAATTGCACCCTGGTACTAGCCCAAAATCAGCTAATTGACGTAACTTCCTTAAATGAGCAAAGTGAAATCGTCAAACAGACACATAAACGTGCACATAGAAATTACAAAAATAACACACAAGAAATATTGTTGACCCACTACTGGCCCAACATTAAAGAGAGGTGCAGAAAAGAAGCAGTAGATTGTGAAATATGTTTACAGCACAAATATGAAAGACAACCAAACAAACAACCTATAGGAAAAACCCCAATACCAACACGAGTAGGAGAATACATACAGATGGACATATTCCATATCAATAACATGCAGTATCTTAGCTCCATAGATAGATACTCCAAATATTGTTTCCTACGAAAACTAAACACAAAAACAAACTGTCACGAATACATAGAAGAAGTACTCACACAAGTTTACCCAAATGCTAAATATCTCATGACTGATAACGAGAGTACATTTAACGGACACATAGCGAAATTTTTGTACAACCGGCTACAAATAACGCACTCCGTCACGCCTGTACATCATTCAACATCAAACGCTCAAGTTGAACGATTACACAGTACACTAATCGAACTCTGTCAAACCTTAGCTGCAGAAAATAAAACAGCTCCCGCCGACGAATTATTCAACGCAGTTCGCCAATACAACAGGACAATTCACTCCTCCACAGGATATAAGCCCGAAGACGTGTTCTTTAATCGTGATAAATACCCTGATATCAAAGACACACTTGAAGATAAACAAGCAAAACTACTCCAACATCACAATAAGAACAGGAAAAGCATAACTTACAAACCAGGTGACCTAATTTACAGCCGAACCGATCGCCGTAACAAACTCGCTACAAAATATAATAAGCATAAGGTGAAAGAAGATCGTGGGGACACAATCCTAACAACTAGGGGGAAAATAATACACAAAGATAGCATAAGAAAAAATTGCATACCATGCAACAAACAGGATTCTTAAATTTAATAATAATAACCTGCGGGTTATGCGATGAAATCACCGATTTGACTGGTAAGAAATACGTACTCACTGAACTAGATTCCGTGTATATTTATGAGACTTCATCCTATCTTTACCATGTATCGAATCTATCTATAATATTAGCTCCATATGAAAAAATAGTGAGAACTAGATATGATTCAATTCAAACTGAAGGAAAAAATATAATAATTGATAAAATAGAAACTCTGAAGACACAGTTAATACCATCCGAGTATCGTGCCAAACGCGCCCTTAATTTTTTAGGCTCAGTATTAAAATTTGTTACAGGAATACCAGATCACGATGATCTAGTTGAAATTAAAACAGGACTTAATCAACTTATCGAAAATAATAATCAACAAAGGACAATAAATTCTCGATTTGAAAAAATCTTAACAACCCTAGATCCACAATCTATTTTTGATAATTCAATACTTACGGAAATATACAGTGAACTATTAACTATTACAAATACCATTAACTTCGCAAAAACAGGAAATTTCTTCTCTGGAACACTTAATATCAGAGATGTAGAAGAAGTAACAAAAAACGAAGTATATGATATTCCAATAATAAATATACTAGAATATTCTGATATCCACATATGTACCTTTCATGATGCTATTATAACAATCTACAAATATCCTGTAATAAGAAATAAATGTAAAATGTATAATCTAACCCCATTAGCCTTTAAATATGGAAAATATCAACTTAACAACAAAATAGCTTTATGTAATAATACATTCAACAACTTATCAAAATGTAAAAACTATGTAGGCACACATATTTGTAAAAAAGAACCAAAGGATAATTGTACTATTCCTTTATTATTAAAACAAAATGCTCACTGTAATATTATCCAAGAAAATAACATTCCCTTACAAATATTAGATAATGGTAACATTATTATAGACTATGAACACATATGGAACGGACTCAAAGTAAACGGTCCACATTTAATCCAATTCAATTTTAATACAACTATTGATAATAAAACTTATATTAACCATAAACAGGAAATAAAAAATGTAATACATGCCCATCAAAACGAAAAAGTTAATATATTGAAAATTTTAAACTCCGAATCAGATTATAAATTTACCAATATACAAGAAATGTATAAATTAGTGATTCCAATTGAAGAACATCCTTGGAAATTTACTTTATATTTAACCATAATAATAATTATACTAATTCTACTTATATACTTAATTATAAGATTACATACATATCGACAACTACAATTAAGCACCAAACGTCGAAGAAACTTCGAATTAGCTTACCTAACCGAATTACAAAGATGTCAAAACCTAAGCCCTTCGAAATGAGGACATTTCATTTTTAACACCGGGGAGAGTTAACGACGTTAATACATATACTGCATATATTACATACATACATACACTACATACATAGCTAACATGCCTGGTCACATACATTACATATATACATAAACTATAATGTACAAATAAACATGTTTGTCTCATAAGTAACAAAAGAATATGATAACATTGTAAACAACCTTCAATAACAAATTTAATCACTAAACCAATAACAAACACCATTTATCATCAGTAGTAGAAATGGTATAAATAGATGTAAGCATAAACATGTAAGGAGTTCGAGATTATACGAATTCAAATAAAAAGCTCTTGCTCAGAAAAATATAAAAATATTTTTTTTTTTATAACTTTCCTGACTCGAGTATTAAACTAGCGCCCTGCACCTACCTGGCTACGACCATGCTTATATCTTTTTACTATCACACTTAACTTTGCTTACTAATTCGTGTTTGCCGCATTGGGTTTGTTCCACACGCTTTCCGGGCATGCAAATAAGTTACTCTATCACAAGTGTCAAAAATGTGTCAACACGTGCCAAAAGTGAAAAGAGCGTGAGGGACGAAAAAAACGACATTTCCTGCCCGGAATCAACAAACCAGCTTTAAACAATGATATCATGTGTGTTTATCTTATATGGCTAATAAAATCAGCAAACACCTATATTTCTAAAACTTCAGTGCTATTTTCCATTTTTGTATTTTAGAAAATTTGCTTTCGGATGTAAACGAACAAAAATAGTCCGGGCTGTTCCAGGCTTGTAGGACAAGACATTTACGATCCGAAAGTGGAAGGTATTCGCTCTCTATTACCCATTTTTCTAGCGTGAGAAACGCTTTCTGGGTTGTTTTGGGCACGCGCGCAATCTCCCGAGCTCGTTTGGAACAAACATAATACGAATGACAAAGTACAGGGCGTAAAATAATAACTGTCGCACAGGTTTTTTAAAAAATAAAGGGGTCCTTTATAGATTTTGCGAAAAAAGTATTTTATTGATAACTTTGTAAGTATTTTACTTTAATTTCATTAATTAGTTCTAAAATTGTAATCCTTATTTGCATTTGCCAGCTTTGGGGATAAGTGAATGTCTTTTTCAGGTGTATTTTTTCTTAGACTTTGCGAAAAAAGTATTTTATTGATAACTTTGTAAGTATTTTACTTTAATTTCATTAATTAGTTCTAAAATTGTAATCCTTATTTGCATTTGCCAGCTTTGGGGATAAGTGAATGTCTTTTTCAGGTGTATTTTTTCTTAGACTTTGTATAACAAAAAGGATCAGTCCAGCGCCTTCGTCTTGACCTGCGGGCTGTGTCGTGATATTATTAAGATCACATGCAAGCAAAAAACGGTCCATGAAATATTCGTATTTGATTGTATTGAATTTAATTTACTAATCCACATTAACTTTAATCATATGTACCTTTAGCTTATAAATAGATATGTGCCATGACGTGCATCATTACTTCGATTCATTTTTATTTCCTTTCATACTGCAGAAATGTGTACTACTTTTTATGTTAGCCTAAGGCCCCCGTTTTAGTATTCTTCTTCATGTTCGTGCTCGTCCTTGCATTGTCTTCGCCTGATATTAGTTGCGTTCCTTATCTCCCAGAAATAGTCGTAAAAAGTCCGAAGTAGTCAGATTTATTCCAAAAAGCGTTCCTTAATCCTTCGGGGTGCGCCCCGCGGCAAATTAGCATCAAAAATTTTAATTTGTGGTTTTCAAATACTAATTGCAGTAGCCGGCCACTGTCACTCAGTGACTTTGTAAGTTTTAAGATGCAGCATGGTATATCGTTCAGTGGATACTTGTATTTGAAAGTTGGAGTCTCGTATATGCGGCTGAATTACCGCGTCGCGCCCTTATGTGTACCAAAAAGTTCGCAAGTTTTTTTTTAAGATAGTTAGAAAAGTGAGTTTGTGATAAGGGTCTAATTCAAAATTGTGATTTTGTAAGTATTTTGTCATGTGTAATTTTAAAATTATACTTTGCGTACACATTATTGTAACTATTATGATATTCTTTTTCTTAGGGTTTAGAGAAAAAATTATATATTTAAACTTAGATACATACACGGTTGCCAGACGTACTGATTTTATCAGTACAGTACTGATTTTTCAACTCTTTTACTGATTTTATTTATTTCTTCAGTCTGTACGCTAATGTCCTGATTTTTCAAAATTTGTAGTGATTTGTACTGAATTTTCAATTCAAACAAAATACTTTAGGACTTTCTTAAGGTTTGAACATAATGCTGGAACTTCCTTAAACAGTACTGTAAAAATTAAAAAAAAATAATAATTTAATTATAGATGACATGTTTCAAATAATGTTTGATATGCCCAAGAAATTAATACAACAAAAAGATCAATCGTTTTATGGGCATATCGACGGGTCGTTACGTACCAGCTGCGATGGAGATTTAATTTTCTAAAAATAAAGCTGACGTTTTATTGTCGAGTATTGTTAGTTATCTCGAAACTAACTTTCAGTTTAATAACAACAAACCTGAATATTCGAATGGCTTTTGCCTATAACTTACATTTTTTTTCACAATTTACAAACATTGTAAACGAGTTTCGTATAAAAAACATAGAGTTAGATACTATTTTTAGCANCATTGTAAACGAGTTTCGTATAAAAAACATAGAGTTAGATACTATTTTTAACAAATTCTTAGTCTTTAAAAGTTATTGCGTAGTTGAAAAAATTAATTTAAGCCATGAGGAATTATAGATGAAATTTTTTAATAGTGGTATTTTACCACAGTTTGAAAAAATATGAAATTTGTTTTTTTCAATACCGCACTCAAACAAAATCTTAATTACAAAGTTTGCTTCCTGGGGCAAAGAGAGAAACCGGCCTCTGATTAATTGATTTTTAAAGTAAACTGCAAATTAAGAGTAAGTTTTAAATGAAATGAATAGAATTCTTTGACTACTTAAACACTGAAGATGATAATCTCATTATGACCATTCAAAAATGTCATAAATATAAAATAATTTATTGGCTTCTGTGTACAACGATGTATACACTCAATTGAATAACACTTTTATTTTTAATAAACCATATTTTATTCGTATACCAAAATATTGTTAAAAACAAGTGTTCTGCCGTTTTGAAGTATTATCCATGATACAAAAAAGGTTGTCACCGTTTCGTCGCCATATTAACAACCTGACAATTAAGTAGATTTTGACATTTTGTGCTACCGTATCCAATATCTAAAATCCTTCAAATTTTGTCATTAATTTCTTGTTTATTTGCAAACATTTTGTTCTTATAATCGAAATTTGAACAAGCAAAAGGTATATATTTTGTTGGGTATGGCTCGGTTATTTGTACAACAACCAAACCCATTGCAAAATAACCGAACATTTCCCCTTTTGTTTTTGAAAGAGGATAATGCTCAATAAGTTCATAATTGTGTTTCTAGTTTTCATACTAACAATAAATCATCAGTTTTGTTTCACATCCCCTCTGAAAACGTACAATGGATGATCAGCACTATAGAGTAGCCGTCTTTATTTAGATAAGATTCTAAGCCTAACAGCCTACATAACTAATCTACTGTACATAACACTTCCATTGTGCTATGCACATATAACTTAAACCTAATTCAACACCAACACGCATCCATACACTGTCCAAGGTCGCATCACATATTTAGGGTATTCACAGTTTACTTCTAAAGTTAAAAGGTGGCAACTTTAACAAGATAACACATTCGAACTGTGAGCAACCCTTATGTTTAAATAAAGTATTAAGGGCCGTTTTCTCATCTAAGCTTTAGATTACCGGCTACTTTATCGTCTCGATATACGAGTTTTCGTTTTCTCATCAGCGCATTAATTTCTCGAATCGATAAATTGTTTCTTACCCGTTGCAACCTTTAAAATTTGTACCTAACTTTAAATTTCAGTTTGGTTATGGTTCATGAGTTAGATATATTAGATATTTCAACCAAGGTTTTGGTTTTTGCTAACAGGTGCTCTTGCTCTATATTTGCTTATGTTGCATTGCCAACCTTTGGAATTTTATGACGAATGTAGTGAAGCTTCACTCTAGGAAGTGTAGTGAAGTTTCACTCTACGGAATAAACAATTTATTTTTACCCGTAAGATAAGAAAACGAAAACACTTTAAAGTGAGGAACAATTTATCGGCCCTGTTAGTAAAGGCAACTTTACTGCTTACATTAGAAAACGGCCCTAAGTTGATCACCAATTCCACGCATTGCTAGACCGTTTGCCTTTCACGCGTTTGTGTTTAGAGCAGTGCCCGCCAAGCACTTTCCTGGGAAACGAACTATATTCGGCCTTTCACATGTACACAATCGGCTTCTTACACGTACACAATCCGAACGTCAACAGAAAGAGTAGAAGAGCAACAAATTTTATTTAGTTGTATGCAAACAATAGGCGAAGCAGGTTGATGACGCATTATTGTTGAATAAAGTAGGTACACTGAGCAGAGTGAATGAATATTCATTCAAAAATTTTATAACACAATTTTTCGTACATACACCCCTAGAAATAGGTATATATATGGTACCAAGTCGTGCTTTTCTTCATATTAAAAAACTTTGTGAATTATGTATGTATTTATTTTTTTTTAATACCAATCCTCAATTGTCCTCAATTAAAACCTTCAATATGTTTTGTTATTTATCTTTTGGTTTAATCGTTATTTTAAATTGTTCTTAAATGTCAAGTTTTACCTATTTTTAAATTAAATATATCGGTGTTTCCATACAGCCGTACGCGACATTCGTATGCTTATAGAGTAACGTAAATCTATCAAAAATAGAAGTTACAGAAAAAAAGACTACGGTTATGTTGCAACCAAAGTGTACTGTGTTTGAGAAAAAAAAAAGCAGCCTCGAAACTTTGGTGTGGAAAATATCCGTTCAAAACCAGGTGATAACGTACGCGACAAAAAAAGAAGTGGTTTTAAGGCACATATACATATATGCGAAAGTCTGCGAATCATGAGAGATTTTCTTGGTTTTAAAAATTCCTAAATCAAGCTAAATAATGTACCTTTACAATCCTTCCATTTTTTGATAGAAATTATCTCTGGTTACTTTTTATTAAAAAAAAATATAATAACGTACGCGACATAACGTACGCGACAGATTTTTCCCCCATACAATATTTTTACTAGTAACACATACTAAATTAAATTTTTTCAGTTCTTCTCTCCACAGTTTCGCGTTTTCAGAACCTTTTTCCGCCATCTGAATACGAAATTTAAAGTTATAAAGTCGTTTGAATTCATTTGCTTGCATTTT
>NW_016162102.1:41428-45684 GCF_001687245.7 Rhagoletis zephyria | reverse complement strand
TAGTTTTAGAGGTAGCTTCAGAGGTCACAATTTTAATAGGAACAACCATAATAATTTCAGACAAAACAATACGAATTTCGATAGGTACAATAATAACGGTAATATTAATCNCAAGTGTTAGCATTTCAATCCCGGGTAAATAGGCCAAATAGTTTTAGAGGTAGCTTCAGAGGTCACAATTTTAATAGGAACAACCATAATAATTTCAGACAAAACAATACGAATTTCGATAGGTACAATAATAACGGTAATATTAATCGTTCATCAAACAACAATAATCGAAATAATAACAACAACAATAATAGTAGTAGACGTCCAAATTCACGCAATAATGCTAATGTGCGCGCTTTAAACGCTCATGCCCCTCAGGAGCGAACACTGAGGGCGGAAGAATTGGACAATTAGAAAAATCTTTTTCTACAAAAGGCATTTATTGCTTAAATTTGAATTACTCTGACTTTATCGAATTGAAAATTAATGGGTCAAACAAATTTTGTACGTTTTTAGTCGACACGCAAGCCGACATTTCGCTAATAAAAAACTCTAGCATTGATAAACATTTTCCTATAAATACGAATGATATAATTAACATTACCGGTGTCACTTCTAATACTGTTTCTACTTTAGGTACGATTACCGTAAACTTGACTTTTACTGATTTTTACATTAAACATACTTTACATGTAGTTAACGACGATCTTAACATACCATCTGATGGTATACTGGGTAAAGATTTTCTGAAAAGTAACAAATGCGTTATTAGCTATGCAAGCAATTGTATATCCTTCTGGGTCGGCAATGAAAAAGTCGCGATACCAATCCTGCACCGAACCGAAAGCGACACTTGTATCATACCACCCAGATGCGAAGTTTATCGAATTTTCAATTTTGGCAATTCGCCAGATCCACTTTTTGTAGAATCACAAGAAGTTGAACATGGCGTATTCACAGCAAGATGCATAGTTAATAGCAGTAACCCAATTATCAAAATCATAAATACCACAGATGACGTGAAACATGTAAAGAATGTAAATATTCGGACTGAAAAACTTTCTGACTATTACGTTTACTCAATTAATAAGACCAAGACTGAAGACTCCCGAACGAACGAATTAACAAATATTTTGAAAAACCAAATCCCTACAGAAGCTAACAGCAATTTACTTGACCTGTGCATAAAATATGCCGACATTCTCGCTCTGGACAATGACAAAATGACATTAAACAATTTTAACTTAGCTTGACTGACACTGACCCGGTATATGTAAAAAACTATCGTTCCCAACGTGAAGAGATAACTCGCCAAGTTTACAAATTACTAGATAACGATTTAATTGAAGGAAGTTATTCAAATTACAATAGTCCTCTAATTTTGGTTCCTAAAAAATCTACTAATGGTCAAAAAGCATATCGTATGTGCGTTGATTTCCGCGCAGTCAATAAAAAACTTATTGCGGATAAATTTCCTCTCGCACGAGTTGACGATATTTTAGACAATCTTGGCAGAGCCAAATACTTTTCCACTTTAGATCTTTTTTCTGGATTTCACTAAATCCCCTTACATGAGGATTCACGTGATATAACTTCTTTTAGCACAGAGGAGCATATCGATGGAAAGTATTACCATTCGGTTTAAGTATAGCACCCAACTCATTCTCGCGAATGATGAGTATAGCTTTTTCTGGTATTCCACCCAACGTAGCATTTTTATATGTAGATGACATAATTGTTATAGGTTGCAGCGAAGCACATCACATTAAAAATTTAGCGAAAGTTTTCGAAACTTGTCGAAGTTTCAACTTAAAATTAAACCCAAAAAAATGTAATTTTCTCAGGCCCGAAGTAACGTTTTTAGGGCACAAATGTTCAGCAAAAGGTCTGCTGCCAGACGATTCAAAAATAGTTCCAATTAAGAAGTATACTAAACCTACTGACAAAGATGCAGTACGACGTTTTGTCGCATTTGCAAATAATTACCGAAGGTTTATCCCCAATTTCGCAACTCTGGTAGCACCTTTGAACAAATTAAGTAGGAAAAGAGTAGAATTTGTTTGGGATGAGAAATGTGATGAAGCTTTTCAAGCGCTGCGATCAGCCTTAATGTCACCGAAACTGCTACAATATCCAGACTTTACAAAGCAATTTATTATTACAGTTGATGCTTCAAAAACAGGGTGTGGCGCTATACTTAGCCAAGAACAGCAAGGTTGCGATTTACCAATATGTTTTGCTACAAAGGCATTTAACAATGCAGAACAGAAAAAACCAATAATTGAATTAGAACTTTTAGCAATCTACTTTGCCATTAAACAATTTCGACCATACATTTACGGAACGCATTTTTTAGTAAAATCAGACCACAGACCATTGGTATACCTTTTCAATATGAAACACCCCTCTTCAAAACTTTCAAGAATAAGGTTAGAACTCGCAGAGTACAATTTTACTATTGTGTATATAAAAGGAAAATTAAATGTTGGCGCAGACGCACTCTCACGTATAACGATAGACGAGATAAGGGAATCAACGAAAAGTATTGTGGCAGTACAGACGAGATCAATGACTAGACGAGAAAATGAAATTACACAAAATACAGATAATAACGAAAATGAAAACCACTATTCAAAAAAGATACCGGGTATTAGATCAGAAATTACTTATGATAAAAATGATAAAATTAAAAATTTACGAATTTGTGCACATATTAAACATAAAAAACTCGAGTTACTTAATTATGTCTTTGCTAACGAAATAATGAATTTCGATAATTTACTTTCGAGGCTTGAAATTTAAGCCAGCAAACACAGAATTAAGGAGATTTAATGGCCAAAAGACGATGAAATTTTCCGTCATTTCACAAATTGCNAAGGAGATTGAATGGCCAAAAGACCATGAATTTTTCCGTCATTTCACAATTGCTAGCTTAAAAAATCGCGGGAACACAATTTTAAAATCATTACAAATAATTTTAACAGATCCAGTCGAGACTGTGACTGAAAATGACAAAAAAATAAAACTAATGACCATTTATCACGACGACCCAACATCAGGAGGTCACTGTGGCATGACAAAGCTTTATGCGAAACTTAGAACAACATATTACTGGAAAAATATGACACGTGATGTCGCAAAATATATTAAAAATTGTCAAAAATGTTTTTTAAATAAAGTAAAACCGAAAGTTAAAGAAAAACTTGTACTAACCCCAACGCCGAATAAACCGTTTGATATTGTTGTTATCGATACAATAGGACATTTACCAGAATCGAAATATGGTAATAAGTTCGCAGTTACCATGATTTGCGATCTCTCAAAATATTTAGTTACTGTTCCAATACCAGATAAAAGTGCTAAAACTGTTGCATCAGCAATTTTTGAAAGTTTCATTTTAGTATATGGCATTACGCACTCTATAAAATCTGATTTAGGTACTGAATATAAAAACGAACTTTTTGCTGAATTAACCAAACTTTTAAAAAATTAAGCATGACTTTTCGACAGCACACCATCACGAAACTGTAGGTACAATAGAACGAAATCATAGAGTATTTAATGAGTACTTACGAGCATTTTTAAACGAATCATATTCCGACTGGGATACATATTTAAAATAGTTTACTTTTTTGCATAACACAACCTCAAACACAGTTTTTGATAATAAAATTACCCCATTTGAACTGATTTTTGGTAAAAATGCTGTTTTTACCAAACGAAGTACAAAAAGTTAAAATCGATCCAATTTACAACGTTGACAATTATGCAAAAGAAGTAAAGTATCGTTTGCAAAGATCTCATGCACTCGCTAAAGAACTCGTAGCAAAACATAAAATCCAATCGAAGAAGTCATTTGATAAAAATGCACGTCTGGTACTAATTGAAGAAAAAGATACGGATTTAATACAAAAGGAACCTAGAGATAAACATGGCAATATTTATCTAGGTCCTTATGTTGTACAGAAAGTAGATGGTGCAAATGTTACGGTTTTCGAAAAAACCAAAAATAAATTAAAAACGGTTCACAAAAACCGCATTCAAAAGTCACATAACTTACTTTATAATGAATTTGTTTAAAATATACAAGTAACATTCAATTTTGACCCAAAATTAATCAGTCACGTCACAAAAGATATATACAAACTATTATTATTGTTAGAATTACTCTGAATAATTAGTTAAAATATGTACATGTGTACAACAATGCGAAATAACTCATGAATTATCATGTAAATCTATTTGAAAACAAAAATTTTCATTTG
>NW_016162102.1:29211-40890 GCF_001687245.7 Rhagoletis zephyria | reverse complement strand
AAAGTATGTTCGACAATTATTTTTTGTATGGAGAAAATGAGCAACACCTTCTACTAAAAAAATGACAAAAAATCAACGCAATTTTTTAGATACTTCAAACTTGCACTTTGTTATACTAAAATTAGTTGGGCTATAAAACTATATACTTAGAATTTCTCTAGAAAATCTGAATAAGAAGTTGCAAATTAGTATGCAAATTTATTGAATTTTCCTGAGTTTTAAAATTTGTGTTTAGAGATTTTGTTTTTATGTTGTTTGGTGAAGTACGAACTATAGTTTTATTAAAAAATATTGAAAATAAATTAGAATAAAAAAATTTGCATATATTGCGAAAAAATCTCTGTGCCAATACTTTAGTCCGGCACTGTATGTACTTTTTTTTATTTTTATTTCTATTATTTTATTATTTTTATTAACTTTGTGTAAAAGCCAAAGAAAATGAGAAAATGTCCACAAACACTAAGCCGGTCATATTCATCCCAACATCATGTCAACAAAAAATACTAACGGGACACACATGCCCCATAAAAAAAGTAGGGTAATTTTCAGAAAAGAACTAAATGGCTTGATTGTAAAAGTTCTGCACAAAAACCATTTCGAACCATTACTGAACCCCAAAATACCAGACGGGTGATATTTAACCCAACTCCAATACGTAGATTCTATTTTAGTTATGAGCAAACTTCTGCCGGGACGTATGTGTCCCGTTCGGATCGAAAGAGTTATTTCCAAAAACTCCAACTCGCTGTTCTTAAAAAAGAGTATTTCGAATATTGCAAATTCATCCTCATTTATGTTACATAAAAAAGAGTTTATGAAGTATGCAAACGTACATTTAGATAATTTAAAATCGGCAAATCTTTTTTCAAAATCTGCTTTTAAATCATGTGAAATATTTTTTTTTGTAGCCATGGAAAATGATGAAATATTCTGTTTTTGAGATCATGAATAAAACGACGTAGTTTAGCTTCAAAACTTAAAATAATTTGCGACAAATCAAAAACAGTTTTATTCTCCCCTTGTAGAGACAAATTAAAGTTTTGCAAATGTTCCATCATATCGGTAAAGAACATTAAGTCAGAAAGCCAATTTTCATTCTCCAATTGCGGGTAATGTTCCGATCTCAATTTGAGTTTGTGTATATAAAAAGAATAAAACAAAAAAACAACACAATGGAAAAGAATGCCCAGCAAAGAAATGTGTATTTTAAAAAGTAAAAAGATCAAACATGTTCTAAGCAAGGAGAAAGTAAAAAGACCGCACTTTGCTAACCTCAAAGAGCCACGTTTACCCACCGTTGGTATATAGATTTTTAATAAGATAATTGTTTAATAAATTTTACTATAGTAGGAGCTTGCAAAATTTGGAAAATCTCTTCCCGTATATACAATGTAAATAATAATGCTGAATATGTCGCATGTGTTCCTTTTGTTGACATGCATAAATTTTATGCATGATTTGATTTGAATTTATTCGGCAATGTCTTCATATATCACTTTCAAACATGTATAAGCGACATGATATAAGTTGGCACTTGCATGATGTGTTACATGTTGCTATGTTTTGTAGTTAAGGCCTTATCAAAATATATAATTGCTCAGTCNATGTCTTCATATATCACTTTCAAACATGTATAAGCGACATGATATAAATTGGCACTTGCATGATGTGTTACATGTTGCTATGTTTTGTAGTTAAGGCCTTTATTATCAAAATATATAATTGCTCAGTCATACGACTTAGTTAGGCCGATCTGTAGCAGCCACAGAATTGAGCTATATATCAAACAAGCGGCAGAAAAGTCGATAGTGAGTAGATTATATTACTATTGAAAAATATTAACCATGTTTCCGTAGAATTGAGATTCGGAAAAGTTATTAGGTATTATTCATAGTTTTGAAATATATTTCACGAAAGCAAAAAATAAAAATAGCTGAGATCCCTTTCTTTTTTAAACACCTAGGATATCACTGACCATTAAAAAGGACCCTGAATGACCGCAAACCTCAAAGCTTTACACATTTTGTATGTGATTTTTAAAATGAACGATCCAAAATTAGCCGGTATACATATTTAAAATTTTTTAGAACCAGTGGTTGAATTTTAGTACTGAAAGGATTAACCCTAAAAGTATAATCTACGTCTGCGAGGCGTATACAGAATGGGTATTTTTTTAATTTTAACACAAAATTTACTTTATATTTTGTTGTTTTAAATAAATGTGGTTATAGTTTTTATTAATAAAACTATGTTTTATTATTAGTCAAACTCACAACTTCAATATTCTTTAAAAAATAAGGCAGG
The DNA here is from genome assembly GCF_001687245.7 of Rhagoletis zephyria. Lineage (NCBI taxonomy): Eukaryota > Metazoa > Arthropoda > Insecta > Diptera > Tephritidae > Rhagoletis > Rhagoletis zephyria. The sequence goes on along the minus strand of NW_016162102.1, from coordinate 38,586 downwards.
ACTAAGTATATTTTAGCTCACAGGTTATCTTTTATTTGGCGTATGTTAAGGCTTTACGTTACTCCCAAATAGATTAGGCTTCTAGGGTAAAGAAAGCTTTAGTTTGATATTAAATGCTTTTCACCATAAACGGCGCCAATTTTCAATGGTTATTGCGTTCCAGATTAAAGCAGGGATCACACGATTTGTGCATTTGTTCAGATTTGGCTATTTTCTCCGTTTTAGAGTGGTGTTATTTGGAAAGCTTTTACTGAGCTGCTCTCATTCTCGATAAAAATTTCTAGACAACACCACTCTGTCACTGCCAAATGTACAAATGTACAAATCGTGTGAACCCTGCTTTAAGACTAATACCAGATATTGTGAAAGGTTGACTATACCTTAAAGATGACGGTTTTCTCATGGCCCACTACACGAAGCTTAGAGTAGAGTAATGTCTTTTAATGACTTAAAAATCATCCTGGGTTATCAGGTGTCTAGCAATACAATATTAATTGTTGTCTTTCACGAAGTTCTTTAAATAAATTTTGAGCTAAGTACTCTCCCGTATTTCGAGGTTACTACTAGTTTTAATAAATTGTTAGTTTAATTTCCTATAAAATTTTCTTTTAGGTTTATGCATTTTAAAGGCGCTGGCCCAGTGCAGGCTTGCTTTGCACGCCTTACTTACTTTAATTTGCCTTGATTTCTTCAAATACTCGTTTGGCCAAATGGTGGCTTGGAACGCTCTCAAAGCTACCAGCTGTGTAGTTAAAAAATCAAGGTCTGTTCCCTTACACTAAGAATAATTTTCCCATAAAATTCCAGAAAATTAAAAAAAAAGGAAATACAAAACAATCTTTCTAGTTTTATTTTTAAATTATTGCGAATTAATTTTTGCATTTCAAAGGAATGATAATAATTATACATATATAAATATATGTGCATTTATTAAAAACAAAAAAAAATCCAATATTTCAAGAGACGACATTATAAATATCGCTAGCTCTGTGTGAAAAGTTGCTTAGTCCACATTTTGTGAAACCTTATATTTTGATAAAGGAAGCAAGAGAAACCAAGGCAGAAGAGGCCCAGAAAATCCGTTAAGGATAAAATAATGCGAAATCTTTTAATAAAGATCGAATCAGTCTGATTCGTAGGGAGCATTGCTTTGCTTTAAACACGCAAATTGTTGTATTCAAAGTTCCTGTAAAATTTGTATAAATGGACTTAGCAACTTTTCAGCCAGCGATATGTTCAATATAAATATGTAAACATAGAATAATATTTCTCAAACTTTGAGTTACTTATATTATATTTTTTTTTTAATTACGAAAGCAAATTTTTGTTCATAAAAGTGTGCAGCAGTTTGTTGGAATTCATTTAGAACGGGAACACACCTTTTTGTCAAAGGCCTACAAAACGCTTTCAAATAAAACATTTGCCTATTTGAAACTTTGGGGCGCTTAAAGCAAGTGAAAAAAAGCTGTCATTTGACCAGTCTTCATACGTTTTAGTATATTCCAAATAACTTTTGACAGTTCTCAAAGCGAAGCAAGCAAAGCAAGCCTGCATTGGGCCAGTACCTTAAGAATACATCGAAAATTTGTTTTAGAGAATCAATGGGTAGGTTCAGAAGGCGCAGAAGTTGAGCGCAACCGTTGCTAAAACAATCAGTCATGATAATGATAAAATTCTGTTNCATAAAAATATTACGATCATCTAACACGCAACTGTTCAGTTGATCAGAAGTGCAAAACAACGCGTTCAGAAGGTGCAATCGCAACAGTTACTGAGCTGTTGCGCCTTCTGAACGTGCTCAATGTGAAATAATTACAGAAACGATTAACCGGTTTGCTGAGCACCCGAGACGTCTGCTTTTTAAATAATTTTTGTAAAAGAAATTGGCAAGTACATATCGTCCCCCCCATGCCAGAAACATGAATGTGTAAAGATGAAAATTTTGTTTTTTTTTTATATGTCGGGTCCCCCTTAAATTCGATCCTGGCGACGCCCATGGCTTAAACCCAGGCTCTGCGGAGTGGAAGCGCGCACTGCTTACCACTACACCACAATCAATTAATATTGATAAAATTCTGTGTAAAAATCTGGAAATTATTCAAAAATAGCTTACCCGATTGAAAAAATCTAAAACATAGCTAATAGCTAAACGGCGAAAATAATAGCTAAATCTAGCTACAAAATGGTAAACTGGTAACACTGATGGTCGACGATGTTGATGACGCCGACAATGAAGATTACGGTTTAATTGACATAACTGACACTATTGCTGCATTTACTACCGCCTCTTCTTATGTGGCCATTCATTAAAAAAATGCAACACCTTTATCTGGAAAATTCTGAAAATTGTTTAATTAATGCAGATATCCGATAGTAAAATTTTGATTTAAAAACTTCCGAAGCTCTTAGGGATGAATCGATTGCTAATTTGAGAGTAGAAATAATGGTAGATAAGTAGATTTCGAGCCCTAATGAAAAAAAAGAAAAGGTGGTTTCAACAACATATCTCTGGCGAGCCAAAGAAGCTAACGTGTAAGAGTTGGCGTAAATAGTTATACACTATAGATATAAATACATATGTATACAAGACCGTTTCACCATGATATGTATATATGTCTGTATGATAGGCGAATATTCCTCAGTCTAAAAAGCCAACACATCTTTAAGACTTCTATATTAAATAGTATATATAGATTATACCGGTCAAATATTTTAAAAGAGAGTCGCACAATTTTTCGCCCGATAATTTTTACTGCTGCGACAAATCCTAATATAGACACGATTAAGTGGACTCATGCCACAAATATGGGCGTATGTCCTCCCCGCTTAACTCGGCCGCTCTCGAACGTACACAAAAACTTGTATCAACTTTTGAACAACATACATGTTTGAATCGTTGGAGGAGTTTTTCGCAGATTCATTTACACATGTGCTACATGTGCATTAGGGTGGTCCATAAATGCATGTTAAAAAGTAATGTCGGAATGTTTATGGTCTCACCCCCTAGGATTGTTCTATACCAAAAAAAAGCTTCCCCATTTTTTTTATTTGGAATCAAAAAAATATTTAAACGTCGCTCAAAGCGCTCAAAGTTGTCCATGTATTTTATATAATTCTTGAAAATCAATATTTTTCGATCAAAAGCCCCTGTTTTTTTCTTCAGGAGATTCCCAATAATAATACCCATTTGTTTATTTAACAATGTTTTCATAGTAATTATATTTTATAAGTCCACCAAAAAGCCCAGAAAATGCCATGGGGGACAAATAAAAAATCTTTAGTATTAAAAAACGGTTAAATAAGCAATTGGGTATTATTATTGGAAATATCCTGAAGAGAACCGGAGTCTTACGATCGAAAAATATTGATTTTCAAAAATAACAATGGGCGCGTTTCTAAGATGCAACTGTTTACCCCAACTGTAGCGGAAATGCTGTCAGCTGTTGGGTCTAACAGTTACGTCTTAGAAACGGTATGATACATGAACTGCCAAACAAACAGCTGATATTTGTAAACAAGCAAAATTAAATAAAAGAGCACCAAAATAAAAATTTTTACTAAGCTAAAAATATGAACATATGAACACTAAAGCATCCAACTTAAGCTACTATTCCATACGAACACTGGCACGNCACTCAAATAAATCACATTGAAATTTTAAATATCTGTGTTTTATTATCACCCTGGAGTTTATCTGAAGGTGTTCAATTCGGGCGAGACGAAGTGCGCCGGGTCCGCTAGTTTATTATGAAAACTGACGGAAGGGAAAAATCATTTTTCAGTTAAATTGTTGAGTTCATGTAGCGAAATAATTTTACGATGGAAAAAATGGCGTCGAATCAACAACCGTTCAGCTGAGCGGAACTACTCAACTGTGCGTTTCTAAATCAAGCGCTCAACAGTTTAACAACAGCTACGTCTTAGAAACGCGCCCAATATCAGTTGTTTTTCCGATATAAAATAAATGGAAAACTTTGAGCGCTGTGAGCGATCTCTAAAAATTGTTTGGTTCCAAAATAGGGCATACTTTTTCGATATAGAACACTCCTAGGGGGTGAGAGTATTAAAATTCCGACTTTACTTTTTTCAGGCCACCCTAATGTGCATACATATGCATTTGTATGTATGCATAGAATAGGATAGCGGATATACATACATGNAAATAGGGCATACTTTTTCGATATAGAACACTCCTAGGGGGTGAGAGTATAAAAATTCCGACTTTACTTTTTTCAGGCCACCCTAATGTGCATACATATGCATTTGTATGTATGCATAGAATAGGATAGCGGATATACATACATGTGTGCATACTAGGAATCTTAATCCCGGTCTAGGTAAATAATCCCGGGATTTTCGGGAATTGTAATTTACACTGGTGGCAATAATAGAAACGCTTTATCCTGACCAGTTTTGGCTATATTTCTTTTGTTTATTTAATATTTAACATTTTTTTTATAAATGTGTAGCACAATATACATATAATACCTTGCGGCAGGCAATTTTGCACACAAAAAAGTCAATATATTCGCCAAACCAGGGGCCCGTATATAGTAAAATTGCGTTCTTAATTTTTCTCTCTGACGTCAGAACTTTGAAATTTGAAAGATATGAGTAATTCAAAAAATGATTTAAACATTTCAGTGCAATATACTTAAGAAACCAGTATGGGTATCAAATGAAAGAGAAGATTCTGTAGAGTTAAAACACATTACATTTTTGGTCCGTAAGGGACGGGTATGTATTGAAAATACCCTTTTATAATTTTATCCTTGAATATCCTTGACATTTTTCAGTTCTTATTTTTGAAAAAATTATTTGTTACGGACTAACTTTATTAACTTAAAAAAATTAAATAGATTAAAGNATCCTTGAATATCCTTGACATTTTTCAATTCTTATTTTTGAAAAAATTATTTGTTACGGACTAACTTTATTAACTTAAAAAAATTAAATAGATTAAATGGGTATTTTCAATTCCTATTCGTCCTTGTGAACCCAAAAAAATTATTTCATTTGGTACCCATGCTTTTGTTTTACATTGCACTGAAATTTTTTAAATACATTTTGGACTTAACCATATCTTTGAAATTATAACGAGCCCTAACCGCCAAAATAACGTAAGCGACATTTCTTTCAAAATTTTCGTTTTGATGCAGAAATGCATCTAAATGCTCTAGGGATATTTCTGCATCAAACAAAAAATTAAAAAAAAAAATGTCACTTACGTTATTTTGGCGGTTAGGGCTCGATAAAGTATTTAAAAAAAAATCATGACGTCAGAGAAATGCCCGCTGTAACCGCTTAAGCGATTGTGGCGAGTTCAGCAAAGCACGCCAGTCGTTTCTCTTCTGTGCAAACTGACGCCAATTGGAAACGCCAAGCGAAGCCAAGTCCAAGGGGGTTGTGGCAAAATATTTTTATATTTTCACTTTTAATTCAACATATTTTGATTAAAAGAAAAATACTGATAAAAATAAAATATTTCACACAAACAACAAAAAATTTAATTGATAATCGCATGAGGCTATTGCCTGAAAATTTTAGCACTTAGTGGCATTATGCTACTATGATAGCACGGCCCAGTAATCATAGTCAACTTATGTACAGTAGACTGCATCACTCCCTATCCAAAAAAAAACATTGGTACTGTTTTCCACTGGAATTATAAAATCTATTACATTTTAAGACTTCCACCAAAATACCTCGCAAAAATATTAAGATTTACGTGAGCTGAACCGATTTGAAAGTACCTCCAAAAATTAAGTTTTTTATTAATAAAAAGTTTTTTTTAGATATTTTTTTTTCGAATATACATACCTCAGATTACTAAGCAGTTTAAGCTTAAAAAGTTTGCATAAAAAAATTTAGAAAAATTTTTCTACGGAATCATAATAATGACATTTTGATGCTATTTTTGACCTTTTTTCAAAGACTGGTTTAAGAAAAACTTGAATAACTCAGCCAAAACCTTACCAATTTAGACTTACCTNAAACCTTACCAATTTAGACTTATGAGGTATCGTTGGTAAGGTATTTTCTCTCCCTTTCTTTGCGAATAAGCTCATTCAAAGTATGAAAGAGGAAGGTAAGATAAACGCGTGTCATTCCATATTGAATTAAGATGTGTTGGTATTTGATAAAAAAAAAAATTTGGGACGTGAATGAGTTTTTTTGCAAAGAAATAAAGAGGGTGCGAAAATACCTCTCCACTGATACCTCATAAGTCTATATCGGTAAAGCAGTTATTCTAGTTTTTCTTACACAAATCTTTGAAAAAAGTAAAAAAAACAGCATCTAAAATCTCATTATTATGATTACGTAGAAAATTTTTTTAAATATTTTATGCAAACTTTTTAACTGTTTAGTCATTTGCGGGGATTTTTTTTTAGAAAATCCTTTAAGAAACTATTTTTATTCATAAAAAACTACAATTTTAGAGGTATTTTCGAACCGATCCAGCTCACGAAAATCTTAATATTTTTCCGCAATATTTTGATAGAAGTCTTAAAATATGCAAGGTTTGGTAATCCCGCCGGAAAACCCCTAACTTTTTTTGTGGCGATGCAGTATAATCTACTAGAGGTGTCAAACTATCGATAGTCACACCATCGATAGTTTTGATAGTTTTCAGAAAAACTATCAATATTCACGATAGTCTCCGAAAAAAACAAAACTATCGATAGCACTATCGATAGCGCTAAATCAGTTAGGTTGCTTTGTTTTTACAGAATCATAGTGAAATAAATATTATCTTATAAAAGTTATAATCATTCAAAATTAAGTAACTGCTTAGCCAAAATACTTATCTTTTTAGAAAGTTCAAAAAGAAACACAAGTTATACAAACAAAACGGGATTTACGATTAACATATGTATGTATAATTTCAAAAAAATTGGGAGAGATGGTCGATAGTCCTACTAAACTATCGATATTTTTGATAGTATAAGAAAAAACTATCAATGAGTATTGATAGTCTAAAAAAATAGAAACTATCGATACTATCGATAGTGCCATCGATAGTTTGACAACTCTATAATCTACAGTAGTCGAAAAAATTATAGCTGCACCAAATTTTCAGAAGTTTTAAAATATTATTTTTTTGTTATTTAATTTTGGTTAGTTTTTTATAGTTCATTCTTTAAAAACATCCGTCTAAACACAAGTTTAAAGGCTGTGTCACACGATTGGGTATTAGCCAAAATTTGGTGCAAATCGCATCCTGTGAATACCCAAATGTTTTTCTTTATCCCAGTCACGAAAATGAATTTGTTAAAATTTTTCAATAGAACATCGCTGTATTGTACCAATCCTTTGACTACAAAACAAAATTTTCCATTTTTTTTATTTTGTACCAATAGCCCAATATAAAAATGAACTAATCTGTACAAATGTACCAATCGAGTGACACTGCCTTAAAAATTTATGCAATTTAAAAAAAATTCAACAAATTTTCGTAAAAATTTCGAATTTTTTAATAAGATTCTGAGTACGCAGTTGTAGTAGAATAAAGTACAAGTTTCAAATGGCTAAAAACTGCAATTGAAATTTTGGAATTTTTAAAAAACCTCGAAATTTGTACCAAAGTTTGTTGAATTTTTTTACATATTGCACCAATTTGGAAACTTGGATTTACACGTTTTTTGTTAAAGAATAAACTATATTTTTATTAAAAAAAAACAACCAAAATTAAATAACAACGCAAATAATACGTTAAAACTTGGCAAAAAGTGGTTCGGCTATAATTTTTTGACCACAGTATGTATTTTTTAATATCTTTAATTGGACATGCACATTGTACATAAAGGAAGTACACAACAAAATTAAAAAATATTTGCCTTTTTTCAAAGCTGATTTTAAATTTTTTTAAGTTTTTAGTGCCTTAAAAACCGACATTTCTACATTTCGGGTGGGGGGAGGGGGGAGGGGGGTCAGAACACCTACAAACCCCCCCTAAATACGGCCTAGCAGCTCATCGTTCAAGCGGTACTCGCCGTCGCCAAAGCGTAAAGGCCCGTAAATCTTCCGCAAAATCTTTCTCGCGAACACTCCAAGAGCCGCCGGATGTTATCATTGTCCATGCTTCTGCGCCATATACCAGCACGGGCATGATGAGTGACTTATAGAGCGTGGTTTACGTACGTCGAGAGAGGACTTTACTCCTAAATTGCCTACTCAGTCCAAAGTAGCACTTGTTGGCAATAGTTATTCTGCGTTGGATTTCCATGCTAACATTATTATCCGTGTTAATGCTGGTTCCCAAGTAAACGAAATTCTCTTCTTTTTCGAAATTATAACTGTCAACAGTAGTGACGTGGTGCCAAGGCTGACTGTTTGTTTGATGACAGGAGATTCTACGTCTTGTCCTCGTTTACCACCAGACCCATTCGCTTTGCTTCCTTATTCAACTTGGAAAAGGCAGAACAGACTTCACGGTTTTTGTTACCGATGATGTCGATGTCATCGGCGTTCGCCAGCAATTGCAGGCTCTTGTAGTAAATTGTTCCTGAACGGTTGAGTTCTCCAGCTCTTATTATCTTCTCCAACATCAGAATAAAGAAGTCACATGAAAGGGAGTCACCCTGTCTGAAACCGCGTTTAGTAGCGAACGGCTCGGAGAGGTCTTTCCCAATTCTGGCGGAGCTGGTGGTATTGCTCAACGTCATTTTACACAGCCGTATGAGTTTTGAGGGGATGACAAATTCAGACATAGCGGCGCATAGGCAACTCCTTTTAGTGCTGTCAAAAGCGGCTTTAACAAAGAAATAGGTGGTGAGTGTCGATCCTTTTCTCGCGGGTGTTTTCCAAGATTTGGCGTATTGTAGATACCTGGTCTATGGTGGATTTGCTAGGTCTAAAGCCACACTGATAAGGCCCAATCAGCTCATTGACGATGGGCTTCAGTCTTTCACACAATAAGCTCGATAAGACCTTGTAACCTATGCTTGGAAGGCTGATCCCGCGGTTGATGCATGCTCCTTATCAACTCCTCGCCGCCGTACTTGGATAGCTCAGCTGACAGGCTGTCAGCTCCAGCCATGTTGTTTTTCAGCCGCGTTATTGCTATTCGTACCTCGTCATAATCAGGCGGTGGAAAGTCGACTCCGTCATCATCGACTGCGGGCCCGGGTTCTTCTTCTCCACAACTTTCCGTGCTGCTACCATTAAGTAGGGCAGAGAAGTGTTCTGTTCATAATTTAAGTATGCTCTGAACATCGGTTACTAGGTCGCCATTGTTACAGGAGTACTGCCTGGACTTGAAACCTTCCATAAGTCGCCTAATTCTTTGGTAAAATTTTCGGTCATTCTTCATGTCGGCCAGCATTTCAAGCTCTTCGCACTCACGTATTTCGGCCTCTCTCTTCTTATTGCGGC
>NW_016162102.1:26100-28837 GCF_001687245.7 Rhagoletis zephyria | reverse complement strand
TAAAATTAGGAGCATAAATTGTCAATTATTCCTTCATTTTCTAAAACCGTTATTCTTAACAATAATTTATATTTGTTACGTATAACGGGTATTTCTGTGGTACTTATAATTAAAAATCTAAAGTAAGTCGTGTGAAGAATGAGAAAAACGGAGATATATTGAATGTTTATTTGCGATAACTCAGCGTTAAATTGTATTAAATATATTGAAATGTAATACATAGACTCTCCGGCAACGAATTAAGAATATATAGAATTTCGAATATTCACAATGGTTTTCATGCTAAATATTTTTCGTAAATCAGAGTTTATAAGTATGCAGTTCCATAGCCCATTAAATTTTAGTATAATTAATCGTGTTGATTTTTTATAGCTCTTTTTACGCACGCTCTTGAAGGTATTCTCCTATTTAAATATTTTCGTCTCAGGTGCAAGGTTACACTTTACTACACTAACATTTGATGGGCTACAAAACAGAATACTCGAAATATTTATAAAAAAAAACTCTGACTAAAAAGTTTGAAATTTGAAGACAGCTTTTAGAGTTCTATCAAGTTTGCAGCACAGTTAGGAATTTGAATTTAAATGGTTTATGGAATATGAAACATAGTACTTAAATAAAAACTTAACGAAAAGGAAATTAACAAAAAAAATAATCACTGCATAACTATTTACACATTTCGGGCGCTCAGTGATATATTAACGTATGTACGGTGTCGCTCATATCAATAGCACCCCCATTTCAAAGTGAGATTATTTACCACTTTTGTTTATTTTTTTTTTTAATATTACTAAAAAGTCAACAATTTTTAAGAAAAATCGTTAAATTTAACTTTGTTTTGTATAAAGTTTTAAAACACGGTTTATATGATTTTGTTTTAAGCATGATCACTTTTTCTATAAAATAATAACAAAAAAATTTTAACTCTCAATATATTGTGAATATTTAAAAAAGAAATGGTGTACGCAGACTTTTGCTGTTAAGTGTAGCTTAACTAGATTTTATGGTTGTATTTTGCATTCAATTTTATACGTACGTATATATGTATAAAAATGACATGAATGTTACCAATGAAGACTTTTTTGGAAATATTTTAGCTGTTGGCCTATAAACTATGTAGATAATTACATATTAAATAAACGAAAACAATTTGTTATTAGTTTTAGGGTCTAAATAAAAATATATTTATATTACATTTGTGCATCTTTTGTCAGCTTTCACATGACCAGGATGAGTAACATTGGTGACAGCGCAACTAGCAACATATGAGTTTCAACCGTACAGCTCTGCATCCCTTTTGCAGTAGTTCAGAGACAGTTCTGAAATTTGTAGGGCGGAACTAGCGCTTTGCCAGACTGGGTCTAAATTTTGCTGCGTTGTACATATGTATGTACGTGCATTCATTTGTGTGAGCTTAAAAGCGCGCATCTACATATACATACATATGTAACAATGTAAATATGTATGTGTCTATGTATATACATATGTACATATATAAATATGTCTGCAAATGCATCCGGATTTAACGGCACAGTTGGGTGGCAACATGCTATTGGATTGGTCAAATGTCGACGGACAATAGCCAGCGTGCGGCCATTGCTTGTTTTCACTGGTAGAGAAAAGCTTACTCGTACTGCCCCGGAGAATGTTCGTCGAAACCAATAGACCGCTTTGTAATATGAGTAGCTTTGTTTTGCTTCGCAAATTCTATGGATGCTGAGAAGGTTTACACGAATGTGAAAATGCGTTATATGTATTTACATATGAACATATGTGCATGTGTGGAAAAGGTCTCCCATGTGGGTGTGGTACATATATGTACATCCAAAGAAGTTGGCCTTTACGATATGTCTCTCACATGATTTCAGGATATGATAATGTACGTGTTTGGACGCCGGGCAGTTAGTGGTAAGTTTTCGAACAAAAGAAGAGAAAGTGTCTGAATGTAATATGTAAGTGAGCGTGGACATTCGTGAGTTTTCTTGTGGGAAAGTACAATAGGGGTATTCTCTGAGTCTTGCAAAGCCCTTGCACGGTGCACGGATTGCACGGTTTGCAAAGCTGTCCCATACGAAAACCGGTTTTTACCGTGCAATCTGTGCATCATGCAAGGGCTTTGCAAGACTCAGAGAATACCCCTAATATGTATACATATGCTCATGTGTATGTACTATGTATGTACATTAGAGTGGTCCAAAATAATAAAGTCGGAATTTTAATGCCGCCACCCCCTAGGATTGTTCTGAACCGAAAATAAATATACCCCTATTTTTTTATTTTGAAAAAAAATAAATAAATAGGGAGTGGTCAAAGCGCTCAAAGTTTTCCATGTATTTTGTATGGGGAAAAAAACAAATTTACGTAAAAATGGTATAAAACTCTTGAAAATCAATATTTTTCAATCGTAAAACTGTGGTTCTCTTCAGGAGACTTAAAATATTAATATCCAATTGTTTATTTAACCATTTTTTATGATTAAAGATTTTTTATTGGTCCCCCCATTGCATCCTCTAGGACCTATAAGATATAGTTACCATGAAAGAATTGTTAAAGGAGCAATTGGGTATTATTACCGGGAATCTCCAGAAGATAAACAAAGTTTTCCCATCGAAAAATATTGATTTTCCAGAATTCTACACTATTTCTACGAAACGTTATTTTTTCCCCATCTATTCTATACTAATTATATAAAGAGAAGTCCCTTTTCTTTGTAACAGGTAATCTCGCGAACGGCTGG
>NW_016162102.1:17918-24858 GCF_001687245.7 Rhagoletis zephyria | reverse complement strand
ATATATATATATATATATATTTTTTATATGGGAGTTGAAGTCGGTTTTTTTTTTGCTAAAAATTACTTGTTTTACATACATTTTTGGACCACTTTAATGTACATATGTGATCGTAATGCCCATGACGTATGCTTTTATAAGCAATGTGTGTTTTAGACGTGATGAAGAATTTGAGTAAATAGACAATTGAAAAAAAGCGTAACGATAAAAGAGAATAATTACGGACAATTTGATTATTGTTTCGAAGAGATTAATGCATTTACATATGTATTTATGAATGTACCTATATAAATATTTATGTACTAGAGATTCTAATTTTTGATGAACCTATCTTCGAAAATACGCACGAACACGCACGGAGAAAAAATATCTGTGAGGCCTGGTCGAGGACGGCCCGGCAAGACCGAACTCGATCAGGCACGAATTATCCCAAATTGCCCACCTATATTTACTTTAACCAAGGCATACAAAAGAGGTAGTAGCATTAGAGCAAGAACAACATTTGCATTACATTTTGTTGTTGCTTCTGGTGTCTAAAGTGTCAAAAACGGTTCCGATTTTTTTCTTGAAGTACAAAAAATAAAAACTAAATTTGGAAAAAATAAAAATTGGTGCGACTGTTTTTCTTAGTGAATTTGTTTGCATCTCTAAGCATTGATCAATCATTTGCAAGGTTTGTGCTGCTGTGTTATGTGAACGTTCCAAAAGTTAGCTTTCAATCGCTTCTTTTGTATGGGAAAAGGCTTCACATGCAATAAGATTTTGACAATTTATAATTTTTTTGAGAAGTTCAGTATGCCTTGACTTTAACGAAAAAGTAATACACAGCTATTTTTTTTTTACACGAGAAAAATTCCATGATAATTTTTAGTAAATTAAAGGCATACATATACTTATCTACTTATCACACCCGTATATTTTAATTTTCTTAGAGATTTTCAAGTTTTTCTTTTTTTCCAGTCATTACAATTTATAGTTTCATATTTTTACAAAAACAGAAAATAAGTAAGTAGGTAGATGAGTGGTACGCTTCAAGGTTCATAGAATACAAGGTTACGACATCAGCCATGGCCGCCATCTTGATGACGTAGATGGCTCAATTTTTGGAGTTGCCAGATTCCTAAAAAATTATCTTATAAAAATACACTATTTTAGTCAAAGATACATCAAGTTTTATTTCAAATATGTGTAACCCTGATATTTACCGTTTGACAATTTGCGTCGAAGTTTGTGCTTTTTTCTGCGTCTTTGAGTTTATTTAAATTATCAAAAATTTAAATGCGCTGTTTTTGATTGCAAAAATTACACTGAAAAAGGTAATTTGGGTTTTACCATACGTCTAAAGATGAATTGCAATTTCGGTAGCGAATANCTGTTTTTGATTGCAAAAATTACACTGAAAAAGGTAATTTAGGTTTTACCATACGTCTAAAGATGAATTGCAATTTCGGTAGCGAATATTTGGCAATGTTATGAACGCTTTTTTACTTAAAAATACGCGAGTGCGTTCTGCTCACTTTCAAAATAAAAATCACCAGCAAATTTCAATTTGCATTCGATTTACATTTAATTTGTCACTATTGTACGAATATTATTATGTTAATCCAGTTTCACGTGAAGTTATAACATTTTATGTTGTTATAATAAGCTGTTCCACGATTTTGAATCAAAAATGCCCATATGATTAGGATTCCTAAAATATACTATACGGCAACTATATTTTCTGCGTTTTGTGTACTCTCCTTCTTCGTAAAATAAAGCCAATCAGAACTCACTTCGCAACTACGTCATTGGAGGAAAACCAATTTTTGACAGCACCATGTCGTAACCTTCTATTCTATGAACCTTGGTACGCTTAGTTACTAGTACAGTAGAATTCGAATTTCTGGGTTGTTTTGATTTGACCACAGGTAAACCCCTATTTAGTTGTATTTTGTTTGAATAAAGTAAAACTTAAAAGGGGAATCAGCAATTTATCTGTGTTACCCGTTTTTTTGTTTTCATTTGACCACAGGTAAACCCCTATTTAGTTGTATTTTGTTTAAATAAAGTAAAACTTAAAAGGGGAATCAGCAATTTATCTGTGTTACCCGTTTTTTTGTTTTCATTTGACCACAGGTAAACCCCTATTTAGTTGTATTTTGTTTGAATAAAGTAAAACTTAAAAGGGGAATCAGAAATTTATCTGTGTTACCCGTTTTTTTGTTTTGATTTGACCACAGGTAAACCCCTATTTAGTTGTATTTTGTTTGAATAAAGTAAAACTTAAAAGGGGAATCAGCAATTTATCTGCGTTACCCGTTTTTTTTATTGAATGCAACCATATATTTTTAATTTACAAGAAATACATGTTACATGTTTAGCGATTTCGCGCCATTTGGCGATTTTTTTCGGATATTTGCTCGTAAAAATTTAGGAAATCGCCATTGGCGGTTTTGGCGATTTTTTCCCTTCAAATAAATTTCTTGCAATTTTAAAAATATTCAAAACTTAGTTTTCCACCATATTTTACAGAAGAGGCTAATAACTGCGTGATAAACTTGACTTAAGAAGCATATTAAAAGACTCAAAAATGTTTAATCACCTTAATCGAAGAACTTTTGAAACGATTACCTAGTCAATTAAATACTTTTAAAAAAGCTTCGATTTTTTCACCAAAAAAGTGTGTGAATCACAAGGGGGCGAATTTCAGGGACCTGCCAATTCACTATTTGACTTTGAAGGAAAGAATATTTAAATCTTTTAACTTTCCCATGGAATAACTTTTCTCAGAACCATTCCATCCGACTCTGAAGAATTTTGGATAATTGCTTACGGAGTGAAAACCGCAACAGTCAATAAAATGTTTGGAAATATAAGTAAATTCATATTATTATCCTTGCCGCACTCACATGCTTTGTTTAGCGCGTTTTTTCTGTAATGAATTCAACAAAAACTAAGATTGGAAATAGGATGAGGTTGGAAAGCCTTAATTCAATAGTTCGAATAAAGTGTTATATGAAGGCTAATAGTTTCTGCTGCATAACGCTTCCAATATCAAACAGTAAGTTATCAAGGTTGAATAGCTCAATATATGACAATAACATAAATGTAAATCATTCAGACACTATATAGCTGAAATACAATGCCGGCGAACGGCGAACTCACCACAGCGAAATTCGCGCTGTCAAAATTAGAACACCCGCAAGCATATGAAATTGAACACAGCCAAAGCGAAATGCGAAGTTCGCTTGGCGGCGTTTCATGGCGATAGATTTATTTCNTTTTTTTTTGTTGTTTGAAAAATATAGTTGTGGATTCGTTAAATCTGGCTTGAAACAAATTATTTATAATAATCTTTCTTTGTTTTACATTTATATTTGTTATCATTTCCTCATTTCTAAATATGGTTTAGTTTTTTCTAAATATGGTCACCCAAATTATAAAGGCGACCAAATGGCATCAGCTGTTTTCGCTACCGCTCTAATTCTGTTTAAGTAGGCGAAATAGCTGGGCGAACGGTGAACGACAGCATCGCCCAATTCGGCGAAGTTTGCCGTTCGCCGGTATTGTATTTCAAGCAATACGTGATTTTGGAGAAATTGTGGAAATAGCTGATCTCACCTTATTTTACGTTTTTATTTAATTTTTAGCGCCGAGCTCTTAAAAGCGGATTGTGCGATTAATCAATTAATATGAGTTATAATAAATTTCATAATTGCGCAGTCCATTGCAAAATGTGTTGAAACAAATATTTTTAAAAAGTATGCGTATTTTTAAAGAAAACTGTTTGTACATCACTGTTATCAGGGGTCTAGCTTGGCGTGAAAAAATATGGAGGGTCCACAAGTTGAAAGTGGGGGTCCACGAAAAATCATCTGGTCTCGATAGTAAAGAACCAAAATGGTTGCTTGATAGCCTTTTTATTGAACTTTAATGTATAGTGCTTTTGACGCACTGGTGAACTTACCGTCACTTTATGTTATCATACGTGGGGAAGACTTAAAGGCCACCTGCAGACTAAAAAAAAACGGGTGTTGGTATAACACTGAGTGAGGCGATGCGGAAATTGCTGGCGGCAGATATTTGAGCACTTGTGTCTTTTTAATGCTACAGAATAGTACGTCACCATTACCTTTGTTGAAGAGATTCTAGAGAGAGAGAGTTCCCTGGGGGAAAGCTGGTTTAATTCCAGCACTGAGCCCGCACTCGCACATTGTCGAATTTTCACTGATGGCTCCAAAACTGACTCAGGGTAAAGGTCTGGAGTATTTTTCGAAGTTAATGGGGATAAGCTTCACTTATTCTTTTGGGAAATATGCTTCGGTCTTCCAGGCTGCGGTATTTGCAATCCCCAAAGCCATAGACTACGTGGTGGAAAATAGGTGGAGGGTAATGCATTGTCGAATCTACACTGATAGTTCAAAAGCTGTCTACAGGTACAGCCCAACTGCATTTAAGGCAANTTTCGAAGTTAATGGGGATAAGCTTCACTTATTCTTTTGGGAAATATGCTTCGGTCTTCCAGGCTGCGGTATTTGCAATCCCCAAAGCCATAGACTACGTGGTGGAAAATAGGTGGAGGGTAATGCATTGTCGAATCTACACTGATAGTTCAAAAGCTGTCTACAGGTACAGCCCAGCTGCATTTAAGGCAATGGCCAGCCCTCTATATAAGTACTTCCAAACTAGTTCGGCAATGCAAGTCTCGACTAAATTATGTTGGTAAAGAGAACGAGCTTGCTTTACTCTGGGTGCCGGGCAACTCGGAAGAGCCTGGAAATGAGACATCTGACCCTTTTGCCACAGTTGGCTTCAGCGGCGGATCCAGAATTTTCTGATGGGGGTGGGGTTTGCGGGAAATTTTGCCCCTTATTCTATTACCTTAAACGAGCAATTTTTGTGTATATGTATATGTATCCATAAGTTTCTCGGCAACGGCTCTAACGTAGCAAAATGAAAAATCGTTTCAAAAAGACTTTCGAAGTTGTATTTCTTCCAATTGTCAAAAACTTTATATTTGTCACGGGGAAAATACCGTAAAAATTATTTGTATCATGCGAATATCTATAGAAATTATCAGGGTTTGAAAAACTGTTAGCACAGCGACAACAGCCAAGCATTTGCTATTTTATAAATTGTTCTTGCTTTGCTAGCCGGCAATTTAAAGTACCTGATGAAGATCTTGCAGAAGCAATGAGCTTAGCCGACGACGCTTTAAAGGAATTTGAAGAAATGCGACAAGATGCAGAAAAAACTTTCATTTGCTTTTCGAACACGTAGAAGAAGTATGCACCAACCTAGGTACAGAAATCAAAGTACCGCGATACAGCAGTCGCCAAAAGAATCGCTTTAATGTGAAAACCGGAGACGCCGAGGCATACTATCGCATTGCTTTTTACATTCCCTTCCTTGATACATATATTGCTCATTTGAAAAGCCGGTTCCTAAACCATAAATCAGTTTTAAATAATTTTAGTGTTTTGTTTCCAAAGTATGATTTTAACGAAAAAAATGAAGAATTGCTTGCTTTCTATAAAAAAGTAATCGACGGCTCGAAACAAAACTTTCTTCTGGAGGTAAAAATGTGGAAAAAACGAGTTTCACACGAACATTTTCGAAATGCTCTCGAAGCATTACAAGTAGCTAATACAACGTCTTTTGGGAATGTTTTAAGATCTTACGTATATTGGCACTTTTGCCCGTCTCAATAGCCACACCTGAACGAAGCTTTTTATGCCTGAAAAGAATTAAAACCTACTTGAGAAATACAACATGTCAAGAAAGGCTCAACGGCCTAGCATCTATGAATATTCACAAATATATAAATTTTTCAGTTGACGAAGTTCTAGAAGAATTTTTCAAAAAACCACGAAAAATTTGAAAATTCTTCGTTTCATTGTTCATTTTTTCAGTTTTTTTTTTAATTACTATAAATATCTTACAAAGTGTCTGCGGACATATGTAAATTAATTTATTTGAGCAATATCAGCTAGCGGAGGTAGATGCAAGATCGTATTTAGGGTGTATGAGGGCCAAAGCACACCGTACACACGGGGTTTCTATGTATATACCTCGACTGCAACGCCACCCATTGGGTCCATTTTCTGCAAAATAACACTGGATCACAATTTTTATACCCGAGCGCACTTGTGCACAAGGGTATATTAATTTTGTTCACATAACGGTTGTTTGTAACAGCCAAAACGAATCGAGATAGATATAGACAAATGTATACATAAATGATCAGGATGAAAAAAGAAATCGATTAAGCCATGTCTGTCTGTCCGTCCGTCTGTCCGTCTGTCCGTCTGTCCGTCTGTCCGTGTACACGATAACTCGAGCAAAAATTGAGATATCTCAACGAAATTTGGTATGTAGGTTTCCCTTAATCCAAGGTAGGTTGGTATTGAAAATGGGCGAAATCGGACTTTAACCACGCCCACTTCCCATATAACGGTAATTTCCAGAAATACGAAAACTGCGATATTTTAGTAACTACTGAAGATAATTCACTCAAAATTGATATTTACAATAATTTTTAGACGAAAAATAAGAATATTATAAATTTTTGGAAAATGGGCGTAGCCACGCCCACTTATGGTTACATGTATATTTCTTGGTAACCGCTACACCAATTTCTTCCAAACTTGGCACAGTGTTGGCCATGATACAGCATACTAAGTGGCCGAAAATCTTAAAAATCGGACAATAACCACGCCCACTTCCCATATAACGGTAATTTCCAGAAATACGAAAACTGCGATATTTTAGTAACTACTGAAGATTATTCACTCAAAATTGATATTTACAACAATTTTTAGACGAAAAATAAGAATATTATAAATTTTTGGAAAATGGGCGTAGCCACGCCCACTTATGGTTACATGTGTATATCTTGGTAACCGCAGCACAAATGTCTTCCAAACTTGGCACAGTTATTGGTCTTGGTACAGCATAA
>NW_016162102.1:0-12573 GCF_001687245.7 Rhagoletis zephyria | reverse complement strand
TAATTTATTCAAAATTGATGCTTGCAACAATTCTTTACCAAGAAATACGTTTATGGTAAAATTTTGGAAAATGGGCGTGGCACCGCCCACTTATGATCACATATATGTATATCGGTAACCGTTCTACCAATTTGTACCAAACTCGGTATTTTTATTGTGCTTGGCGAATAAAAGCAAAACGTTGAAAATTATTGAAATCGGACCAAAATGACGACCGCTTTTTATATAACGGTTAATTTCAGAAATGCTTGAAACTTCAATAACTCGTAATTTAAGGACTCTAATTTACTCAAAATCTATACACCCCGGCTTACCATCTGGCGGTAGCTTTCGGAAAGGTGAAAAAATATATTTTTAATACTTGCGCCGGGTATTTAATGTTCGGCTCCGCCCCAACTTAGACTTTCTTACTTGTTTATATTTGTTTTGTTCCCCAGACGCCACTATCCAATTTGTATGTAAAATCGCCCGCTGATTCCTGAAATCGGGTTATTTTTTTTTGTATGGATACGTTTTCGAGATATTTGCAATTTACCGTTATTCAGGTAAAAAAAAGAGTGGTTTCAATTATTCTGGTATATCTTACGAACCAATTAAATAATCGTAATACGAGGTACGGCAAATCTATATATATAAAACAAAGTCGTGTTAGTTACACCATTTATAACTCAAGAACGGCTGGACCAATTTTTATGATATATGTTTCTTGCATTTGTCTACCTTCCGAATAGCAGAATAACTATTAAAACAACCGCTAGGTGGCGCTGGAGTCGAGTTATTAGTAAAACCCGTATTTATGGTCCGATTCGCCTCATATTTGAGATGTGTATTGACAATAGGAAAAACAATACCACTGCAAAAAAAAACCGCTAGGTGGCGTAGGAGTCGAGTGATTACTAAAAATCGTGTTTATGGTCCGATTATCCTCAGATTCAAAATATGTATTGATAAAAGGAAAAAGAATTAATTCGATAAAAATTTGCCACCAGGTGGCGCTGAAATTGAGTAACTAAAAATCGTATTTATGCTCGAGTTTATTTCATTATCGAAATATATGAATTCACTTATCGATGGTCCTATGCAATAACCACACAACTCAAAATTCAAAAAATCAAATCCCTTATTACTGTTCAGATGCTCATGTATCTAATCCTTGGCTAACCCATGTCTAATCCTAACTAAAGTAAGTAGTAAAGAAGTCCCTTTTCTTTGTAGCAGGTAATCTCGCGAACGGCTGGTCCGATTTTCATGAAATTTTGTACATAAATAGCTTTCAGCAATCACCATGTTTTTGACCAAAAAAAATTACTTTTTCCGGTAAGTGGACCAGGGACCGATCTATTCGAAAAAATTTTATTGCGGTCCGATTTGCTTAAAACGTAGATAGCTTTTTGCCTGGATTAGCATATAGGATCGTTTTTTCCGAGAAGTGGACCAGGGATCGATCTACTCGAAAAAATCGTAATTATGGTCCGATTTGCTTAAAATTTTGTATGTGTTCGCAAAGCCGGAGAACGGCTAAAACAATTTTTTTTAATTTTTAGACACCTGCAGCACGTGTCCCAAGGATGCTTTTAAGCTAAAAAAAAATTCTATATGTAAAGGGGGCGTGGCACCTCTAATACTAACCGAATTTTTTCGTAGAGTTCTGGAGNAGAACGGCTAAAACAATTTTTTTTAATTTTTAGACACCTGCAGCACGTGTTCCAAGGATGCTTTTAAGCTAAAAAAAAATTCTATATGTAAAGGGGGCGTGGCACCTCTAATACTAACCGAATTTTTTCGTAGAGTTCTGGAACTTTATATGGAGATATACGAAATCAACCGCATACTCTTGGAGAAAAATTGGAGCTATTGGACAAGGGGGCGCGACACCTCCAATACAAACCAAATTTTTCATACTACATATCTCTGGAAGTGCTCATGGTGGAGTTCTGGAACTTTATATGGAGATATACGAAATCAATCGCATACTCTTGGAGAAAAACTTTAGCTATTGGAAAAGGGGACGTGGTACCTCCCATACAAAACGAATTTTTCATATTGCAATATCTCTGGAAGTGTTCGTAGTAGAGTACTAGAACTTGGTATCGAGATATATATAAATTAATCTTGGAGAAAAATTGGAGCTATTGGAAAAGGGGGCGTGACGCCTCCCATACAAACCGAATTTTTCATACTGCATATCTCTGGAAGTGTTCTTGGTAGAGTTCTGGAACTTGGTATGGAGATATACGAAATCAATCGCATACTCTTGGAGAAAAATTTTAGCTATTGTAAAAGAGGGCGTTGCACCTCCCATACAACCCGAATTTTTCATACTGTATATCTCTGAAAGTATTCATGGTACAGTACTGGAACTTCGTATGGAGATATGAAATCAAGCCCATACTCATGGAGAAAATTGGGGCTATTTGAAAAGGGGGCGTGAGGTCTACAAACGTACCGACTGTTATCTATCTTTGAATGTATTTATAATTATTCTGTAGGTGTGTTTGTGAGTGAAATCCTCCTAAATGGTTGTACGGATTTTAACAATTTTTTTTGTGTTTGAGTGGGTCTCTGTATGGTTTAGTTTCACAATTTAATTCGCCAGTTGGCGCTGTAGTTGAATTATTACTAAAAATCTTATTTATGATCCGATTTGGCTAGTATTTTAAATATGTATTGGTAATGGTAATAAGAGCAATACTATTTCAAAAACGTGCTGCCAAGTGGCGCTAGAGTCGAGTTATTACCCTGCAGTGAAAACCCAAACCAGTTAGAAAAAATACTAGTTCATAAACTAGTATGTGCCTACCAGTTCGACATTTTCGAAGAACTTAAGCGTTCAGCGCATCTGCCTTTGAATTGCCAAGCCTAAAATAAAACGCAATTAATTGCTTTTCTTACAAATGTCGGCTGTGGCGTCACGTGAAGACTACTGGTTCTGGTTCTGGGATCGCAGATTCGAGGCCGCTTGTAGGTTAAGATTTTTAAAGTTAGATCAATGTAAGTAGGAATAATTATTTCAATTTAAATATAAATAACAAAAAAAGAAACAAATATATGAAAAGAAATACTTGTGCCATAAAAAATAGATTAAAAAAAATATTTTTTTTTTAATTAAATTTAAGAATAACAAAAAAACCCCTCAATAAAAAATATAAATGAAAGAAATATTATAAAAACAAAAAATAAAATAAAAAATAAAATATGTACCACGCGAGGGCTTTGCTCTGTCGGCCATTGCGACTGTTGGAGCGCCGCGAGCAAAAAGGCATACTAATGCGTTTCACAGGGGATGAATTGGCAGACTATCTCATCAACTGGTATGATGCTACTAGTATTTCTACTAGTAGATGCTGATGCATAGCCTGACAATTGACATCTCGTAGGACCATGCAATGTTAAAAATACCAGTCGCTAACATTGAAAAAGGATAGATCGTGAACTAGTTGGGCTGAAACGCAAACTGGTAGAATTCTAGTTCACAACTAGTAGCTTTACCTGCAGGGTACTAAAAATAGCCAAGTGAGAAAAGGTGCCGTGAAGGTCAGATTAAATCGACCTGTTGCACCATTGAGTATATCGAACTCTACTGTGTTGCAATTGGCCCAATGGATGTGATTTTCCAATATTATTATGCGTTCCAGCTTTTAAGGTATTTCGTCTGAAATAAGTATATGTATGTATATTGCATTTCTGTAGGACAATGATTCGCACCCATTTTGAAATTGCCACCAACTATACTGTAAAGCTTCCAGGACAGATTCACTATTGAACCGGGTCATTGTTGCCACCAGGGTGTGAAGAGGAAAATATTCTTCAAATTTATTTCGTTTTGCGAATAACCGTGCTATGACATGCTGCACGGTTGGAGAATTTCAAGAACTTCTTCACGGATATAACACTTTCCTTGGGTTATTTAAAGCAGCAAATGACCACCAAACCATAATCTTAGCAGATGAATGTGCCAATGAAAATCGTAAACGTGAATTGTTGGTGAAAAGGTTGGACCAAAAAGTTTCAATACAAAAAATAAAAATTTTGGGCGGGACGAAGTTCGCCGGGTCTGCTAGTGATAGAAAATAAAATTATCCGTAAACCATATATAGATTACTTTTCGATAGCCCTGATAGTTTCTGAGACATTAATTAATCATTCCAGATTTTTTGTTTTTTTGATGAAAAAATGCAAAAAATTCAAACTTTAACAGGGAAAAAAGTCAAAAAATAACAGTTTGTGTGTAAATAATTTGCAATTATGTTAAAGCCTGTTCCTTTAGAAAAAACTAAGCTACCAATGAAGAAAATCGATATATAAATAACAAAATAATGATTTTTTGGTCAAGGATTTTTTGTATGAAACTAGCCGACCCGGCGAACTTCGTTCCGCCCATAATTAGATTTTTTTTTCCTATTGTCAATACACATCTCAAATATGAGGCGAATCGGACCATAAATACGGGTTTTACTAATAACTCGACTCCAGCGCCACCTAGCGGTTGTTTTAATAGTTATTCTGCTATTCGGAAGGTAGACAAATTCAAGAAACATATATCATAAAAATCGGTCCAGCCGTTCTTGAGTTATAAATGGTGTAACTAACACGACTTTGTTTTATATACATAGATATCAGCAGAAAAGAGTGTTACTCATACGCCACGTACACCTGAGTAGGTAGAGTGTCTGCATCGAAAACAAGAGGTGTCAGAATTGATTAATTAATTTGTCCGAAACTAGCAGATCCATCGAAAAGTGATATATATACAGTTTATGGAGAATTTCATTTGCTTTCATTTCCCGTATCTCGTATTACAATTATTCAATTGGTTCGTAAGATATATGTGATTAAGTGAAACCACTATTTTTTTAAAGCTGAATAACGTTAAATTGCAAATATCTTGAAAAGTTATCCATAGAAAAAAAAGTTATCTCGATTTTCGGAATTGCCGAGGAATTCTACATGGGAATTGGATAGTGGCATCCATAGAACATTTTTGCTGTAAACCAGTGTAATTGATCATCATGAAATGAATACGCATTATAAATTTCAACCAGATTCTACAAAAATACGAACTTTCTAAATAATTCGGCTCCAGCGCCACCTAGCGAGTCCATTTTTCGGAAACGCAGTTTTCATTATACAAATAGCGAATTTGAAAGACATCGGTTAAGAAGAAGAGCCGAAGGTTGGGGCCAAGAGAGCTTTTAATATTGATTCAAATAAAAAATGTATGTACATATTTATATATGTCGGTCCATCGCTATAATGCAGAAAAACTTTACTTGTCTGAACATTTTGGTTTTAGATGAATCGGACGATATTATTTTTGTAGGCCTGAAAGGCTTCTTTATCCGTCAAAGCATTTTTCTTGAACCTTGGATCTACTGGAGATATGATCTGTCAAAGTTTTAATTTTTTCGTGACTCTGACCATTCACGTACTTCTTCAAATCGTTATATCTCGGGTTCTACTCATCATAGAATCTTCATATAAACTGCATTTTAAAACTAAAAAAAAAACATTTCTATATATATGATTGTCATGATTGTCCTAAAGCTAACTTAGCTATTAACAGTTAACAGTTCAAAAAAATCGGCGTTTTTCAAGAACTATTTAAAAATTTTTGTTTTTTTTATGACGACATGGTTTATTTTGTGAGAGTCAAAATTGTTTTTTAATTTGTTCTTATGATATTTATATTTACCATGGTGTTAAAAATCGGAATTTTGCAAAAATTTAAATTTTTGTGGATTCCGATAGAATACCTATCCAGAAATAATATTTGTACGGCAGGATTTTTCTTTAAAGCGACATACCCCTAGAAATGGGCGTGGCAATTGTAGGACTAAAGTTAGAGAAACGCAGATTTTATTGCGTATTTCGGCAGAATATCCCTTCGTAGTTGTACTTAATTCACAATTGATCACAATCTGGTGTAAAATTTCCCACCAGTCACAATGGAAAGGCCCATGAACTAAATAAGTTAAATTTGTCATAAGTTAACTTTTATCTGGGAATCCTACAGTCCATTCTATATGTTTAATGATGAATGGTAGAGTCCGACCGATTAAATCCTGAATATAAATACATTTCAAGAAAAAATGCTTTTATAAACTTTTCTAATAACAAAAGAAAAACATAATCAAATAACTAAATAACATTATCTCATTCAAGAATCGGCCAAAAACGGCCGAAGCCGATTCTCTTGGCCGATACTAGCCTCGGCATCGGCCGATTAATCGGTCGGACTCTAATGAACGGTATTGAACACAGACCTTTGATTGGAAAATATTACAAAAAAATTAATCTCGTTTAAGAAAAATANCCTTCAATAACAGAGCTGGACTCCCCAGAATGAAGTAATTGCAGCGGGTGGGGTGATATTTATAACACAAACGGTAATAACGCAAATTTATTTTATTTCCCAATTGAACGTGAAACAATACAAATTTGCTTTATTTCATTTCTCGTTGAGCAATAAGACCAACTTTTCAACTTAACAATTGATTAATAGAGCAAAATAGTGCACATAGGTAGTCACCCAGTTACATTTCACAAAACGTAGTACATGAACAAGATAAATGGACGGATTTTTAAGTATACAATTTTGAAAGTGTCCAACGTCGCGGCGGTCCGCGTTCGACGTCGCGCTCGCGTCCGTCGCCCCCTCCCCTCCTTTCGCAATTATGCACTGGTGGCATTATAACCGTTTAGAAAAAAGAATAATAATAAAATGACACTAGTTCACTTCTGAAACTACTTTTTAATGTCTAAGTAATGGGAATTATTGCGTATGGTGTTATTGCATGCACCCCTCCCATGGTGGAATTATACCAGGTGAAGTAATATTAGAGTGAGAAGAAATATTTTGACACTGCCTTATTTGAAAGTTTGCGTATAAAATGTGACTATAAGGCAGCTGAATGTCAGAAAATAAAGCGAGAAAGCTGTTTAATTACTGCACCTGTTTATTGCGCCATTCATCCCACCTGCTTGTGGGTAAAATTTTACATATTTTTACATCACTATTTCGTACCACATGTTCGCCTCGTCTTCGTAAACGAAATCCACGGTTCAGATATAATGAAACAAGTGATGATAATGCAGAAATTTTAACTGAAGATAAAACTCAAAACAATATTCTCTGTGTTATATGCTGCGAACCTTTGTTGGAAATAAAGCAAAACTCTGATTTTGGTATTACAGTCGTGTCTCTATATAGCGAACGCCCGCTATAGTGAACACCTCGATATAGTGAACACCGAAATATTTACACAGAGTACTCTAAATAGTGAACAATCGAAAGCCACTAAATAGTGAACAAAATTTTAAAAGCAACGGTAAGCATAAATTGACAAGAAAATACCAAATTTAACCGGAAATGAAAGCGGTTATTCCCTGAAATTTATCACTTTATGTTTATTACTAGAAAAGCTGCTACTATTTGATGCTAATGTTTATTTGGTTCTTGTCGAGTTCCAACCGCTTGTGCGTGAATGTGCGCTGTTTTACGTGTTTTTTTTTTTATTTTTTGTGTGCTAATAAATTTAGCATTTAAATAATTTTTAAGTGTTATCATGTCTGCGAGGAAACTCCTTTCGTTGAAGCAAACATCTGAAATTGTTGAAAAAATCGGAAATTTATGGTGTAACTGCAGACATCTTCATAGAATGGTTTCACCATTACTTCGTCCCTCACGTAAAACATTTAAAATTCCTAACAATTTTACCGAGTATTTTTTCGTTTTTAATTGTTATTAGGTTCAAAATTATTTGCTGCAAAAGGGTTTACCAACCAAAGCTATCTTATTGCTTGATAACGCCCTTAGCCATCCGCCAGAAGATGAACTTAAAACTGCTGATGGCTCAATATTCGGGGTTTATATGCCTCCAAATTTAATGCCTTTTATTCAGCCTGTGGATCAAAATGAGATTCGCTTGACTAAGCTGTACTACAAAAAACACATCTGCTGTTATTAGCTGTAGGAAAAGATGACATCGCACAATTTTTAAAAACTTTAACTTTTGAAGATGCTGTATCATATTTAATGCTTGCTTGGAATCAGCTGAAGGCAAGTCTAACAGGGAAATGTTGGAAGCCCGTATTAGAATGTTTCAATGCCACAGAGCCAAATGAAAGCGAGGATGAAGACGATGATGTTCCTCTGAGCTTACTTCGCCAAAAAATATTGCAGGAAAAATTTAAAGAAATCGATGATTACCGGAGGTAATTTTATTGACCCTATTGACATTCACCTGTCCATTTCGTTTTTATGTACTTAAATTATTTTAGGAAACCTACACTGAAAATGATATCTAAAATTAAAATACAATCGAAGACGACGAACCAATTGATTTAGAGAAAGATGCCGAGGATACTGCAGAAGCTGGTGATGATGACCAAGGCGAAGGACAGATCGGAAATCCTATAAAAGCCACTGAAACTATTAAAAACTGACTATGCTGGCATAATAGTATTGAGAACTCTACGTGAAAAAGCGGTCCAAAAGTCAATTTCCTCATGCATGAAGCAAACATCTATTCGCGAATTCTTTCAATAAACATTCATATGTCCATTTATATTTTCCTAAGTATACATTTATTCCAAAGATCTGTTGCACTTACATACACAAACATGAATTTTGAGCAAATAAAACAAATTTTTGAACAAAATAAGTCTACCTTAATGTAGTGA
This sequence comes from Rhagoletis zephyria, assembly GCF_001687245.7. NCBI lineage: Eukaryota > Metazoa > Arthropoda > Insecta > Diptera > Tephritidae > Rhagoletis > Rhagoletis zephyria. The sequence continues at coordinate 3,891 of NW_016162102.1, read as the reverse complement.
ACAACCTGGATGCTGTGAACAGGCCATGCAAAAANTATTAGAATGTTTCAATGCCACAGAGCCAAATGAAAGCGAGGATGAAGACGATGATGTTCCTCTGAGCTTACTTCGCCAAAAAATATTGCAGGAAAAATTTAAAGAAATCGATGATTACCGGAGGTAATTTTATTGACCCTATTGACATTCACCTGTCCATTTCGTTTTTATGTACTTAAATTATTTTAGGAAACCTACACTGAAAATGATATCTAAAATTAAAATACAATCGAAGACGACGAACCAATTGATTTAGAGAAAGATGCCGAGGATACTGCAGAAGCTGGTGATGATGACCAAGGCGAAGGACAGATCGGAAATCCTATAAAAGCCACTGAAACTATTAAAAACTGACTATGCTGGCATAATAGTATTGAGAACTCTACGTGAAAAAGCGGTCCAAAAGTCAATTTCCTCATGCATGAAGCAAACATCTATTCGCGAATTCTTTCAATAAACATTCATATGTCCATTTATATTTTCCTAAGTATACATTTATTCCAAAGATCTGTTGCACTTACATACACAAACATGAATTTTGAGCAAATAAAACAAATTTTTGAACAAAATAAGTCTACCTTAATGTAGTGAACAACCTGGATGCTGTGAACAGGCCATGCAAAAATTAGTTCACTATATCCAGACACGACTGTATTTCCAATTTAAAAGTGAAATAAAGTAAATTTTGCGTTATTGCCGTTTGAGTTATTTGGAAATAAGTTTGCGCTATTTAGCAACGTTGTTCAAGCGTAAAGCGACTCATTTCTTTCCGAGACTTTCTGTAAAGATTCCCGGCGCGAAAGAATTGTAGTTGTGTTTTCCATCTCAGTATCACGCTCATTTCTCACGAAAACGGTCTGGATCATTCTTATTGGGGTTGGCAGCACTAATTTTATATTACTGGCACGAGGAAGACGAAATTATAAAAATGAACTCACTAACAGGCCTATTCTGCTTGTAACCGAACATTTTGTAACAAGCTATTTTGATACCAACAATTGTCACCACTTCTTGCAACCGCAATTCTATTTAACTTGGTAACGTTTTAATTTATTCAGCAATTCAGCTATGGAGTTTTGTTGAAATTCTGGTGTTGCATATTTCACGGGGCAATAGTTTGTTACCTGTTCATGAGATGGTAACAAAATTTACCGGTTACAAGAGTGTGGAGAATACGAAAAGGGTTTAAAAATTGACAGTAACTTTACTAACCGGTAACACAATTTTTGTTACCAACGCAGAATAGGCCTGTTAATGGTGAAAAGTATATTTAAACGAAATAATAATATAATATTCACTTCAACAAATATTTAACATAAACGCAATTTATTTGAAGCAAGTTAAAAGAAGCAATGTCAGAATAGTTGTGTACGTTTACAAATTATCCAGTAACTTGCCAGCAACTCTGCATTAACTTTATATCTAAGAATTCGCTGTCATAGAAAAAATTTACAAAAAAGTACGCGAACGCTATTCCAGTAATAATTTGCAAGTTGCATGAACAGCTGATAAATTGTTTGTTTATTCGCAGCATATTCCTAATAATACTATATATGTTATATTTAAATATGTTTATTTTGTGAATTTCCACAATAAAAACCCACAAACAGTTTCCTTATTAGTTTAAATTCCATCCAGCAACATGCGATCAGCTGTTTTTCGTACTGGCAAATTCTTACAAGTAAAAATTTATCCAGTAAAAACTTGCAACTTCAACTGTCATTTTTCGCTCTCTATTTCCCCTACTTTGCAAGTTTTTGCGTACGAAAAGCCAAAACATGAAAATTCGTAAAAACTTTTACTGGATTTTACTGGAAATGAGTAAACAAACGTAACTAATATCTGTTTGTGTATACATTCATTTGTCAGTGCTACCAAACCGTACTGCCAAATTATCAGTGACACAAACCAAACAGAGCGGATTATAAATTGAACCAGATCTCTATCAAGATCATAACGTTGTTGTTGCATTTGCTTGCAAAGTGTATATCCGGATCCGGAGGCCAAGCTAATATGATTTAAAAAAAAACACTATGAACCGCCCTATATTAAGAAAAGAACACGATATTGCAACTTTCCCATTTGCACAGGCACCCTCTGACTAAAGATTCAATGAACTACATGGTGACTATTTTAGTTTCGTGGATCGTTTTTATAGCTATTATTGTTGTTCGACTCCACATGTATCGGTGCGTGATAAAAGGATTCCTGATTTCGAAATTGGTGGTGAATATAATTATATCGTAATATATCCAAGCTTACCACCACCATTTCCTAAACTCACTGTGTGTGGGATTTATAGCAAATGTTTAGGTTACTTCAAATATGTAGCATACATTCCTGCGACATGAAGATCGATCTTTTTGCTGTTCTAGCTACACGGAAACTGGTACATACCCATACATACATGTGCACATAAACGTAGGGAATGACAAGGTGAATTTGAATTCAAGTACAAATGGATGTATGTACATTTGGGTGGTCCAAAAAAAGTAAAATCTGAATTTTAATGCTCTCACCCCTAGAGTTCTTATATAACGAAAAAATATACCCCTATTTTTGTTTTGAAATCAAAAAATATTTAAGGTGGCTCAAATTTTATATTGGTATTTCATATGGGAAAACCAATTTTTCGTATAAATAGTATATAGTTCTTGAAAGTCAATATTTTTACATGTCTGGTTCTCTGCAGAATACTTACAATAATAATACCCAATTGGTTATTTAACCTTGCTTTAATACCAACGATTTTTTATTAGTCCCCCCATTGCATTTGCGGACCTATAAAATATAATTGCTATGAAAAATGGTTAAATAAATAATTGGGTATCATTATTGGGAGTATCCTGAAGAAACAGAGTTTCGATCGAAAAATATTGATTGCCAAGAATTCTATACCATTTCTGCGAAAAGTGGTTTTTCCCATATAAAATACATGGAATACTTTAAGAGAATTGAGCGACCTCTAAGGGCCGGTTAGTCAATGTCTGGTTAACACTAATCTCTGGTTAAACATCGTTATCGACGTTACCCACTCCTTGTTATATGAATGAAGTCGAATTAGTCGATAACAATGTTTAACCGGAGATTAGTGTTAACCAGACATTGACTAAACGGCCCTAAAAATTTTTTGATGTCAAAATAAAAAATAGGGGTATATTTTTTGCCGTATAGAACAATTCTAGGGGGGTGAGAGCATAAAAATTCCGACTTTACTTTGTCCCCTCACATGCGTTTCTGGACCACCCTAATATGCATACGCCGATGACATTCCATCACCATAGTTCCTTGTGCTCTCTATTTATACACATATGTATGTACATACAGACTTACCTAGATGTGTACCTCAATTTGGGTAGAAGCTCCGGTTAAATATAACGACTGCTTTACCTATCACATGTTATATGCAAGATGTCGAAAACGTCGATAATGATGTTTAACTGCGGGTTATGATCATGGTTCAATAAGGGCCGTTTTCACCATGTCTAGTTAATTCTAACTCCCAGTTAAACATCTTTATCGACGTTATCGATACCCATCATATAACATGTGATCGATAAAGCAGTGGATGTGCTTAACTGAAGGATGTACCTCCAGTTAGCGTTAACTAGACATGGTGCAAACGGCCCTAACACAAGGTTTGATAAATATTGACATTTGTGACAATCGACTGCCTAGTAAGGTTGCATTTGAGTAGGTAAGAGAAGCGGGTAACAAGTGTATCCCCTTTTGTGAAAAGGTAGTAGGAAAAGTAGTATGGTGGTGGTAGATTCCACTGATGTACACAATAGACAATGAATTAACTTTTTTATGGTATATTCATCGGCGTAGCCAGAATGAAATTTAGGGGGGGCT
>NW_016162101.1:40717-45688 GCF_001687245.7 Rhagoletis zephyria | reverse complement strand
GCATGTAAAAGCGCTCCAAATGGAAATACACTTATTTATAGCTGGTAGAAATTCGTTTTTCTCTTTAAATAGATCTACAACTTCAGCATCAAGATCATAGATTTGTTCAAAATGTTTCGCGTTCTTTTGTACATTTTCACTGCTGGAGCTGGAGAATTTTTATTGGAAAAGTCTAGTTGTAAAGAGGCCGTTAGTGAATCCAGATTTGGTATTATTATAGGTCGTCGCAAGTACTTATTTTCATTGACCTATGGGGGTTACTTCTGTTTTTTGTTTGCCTGCCAAACGTGGTAGAGAAATTTCTACTCCTAGATCGGCGGTAATCATACGATCTTTCTTAATTAACTCCGTAGTGTCTGCTTCTGCATTCCTGCGGTCGTTTTTAACCATCTCCAAAATATTTTCAATATGCTGACCAACGGCAACGGTGAAGCAGAGTTTACTGCCTTTGGCGCGAAAATCGGCGCGGCCTTAAAAAATTTCATTATCAAGGTTCTCTTTCTTAAATCTTGGCAAAATTTAACATTAAATTGTAAACCACTTAATTTAAAATTTTGAATTTCAGTTTCTGTAAAATTTTCTTTAGTAAGAAATATTTCGGCGTTTGTTCCACAAAAAATATGTAAAACGGGTATATGATTATTTAAATCTAAAGTATATATTAAATGAAATTCACTATTTGCTTTAGAGATGAAATTGCGGCAAATTTGTTTAAACAAAAATGTTAAGCCCATATACACAATGTGGATGCGAGCTTCTTCTATATGTATATTACTTGCATTGAGTTACGCAACAATAGTGCCGAAAATCAATCGATTGTGCTTAAGGTGCCGGCTGCTTCCGAAAGGGCCGGAAATGGCACAATGCACACTAATTTTCCATCACAGATATGTAGTTCGGAACTCACGCTTTGCAGACTGTCTCTAAATTTTACTGCAGGGTGGTCCAAAAATGCATGTAAAAAAAGTAAAGTCGGAATTTGTATGCTCTCACCCCCTAAGATTGTTCTATACCGAAAAAAATATACCCCTCTTATTTTATTTTGAAATCAAATAATATTTAGAGGTCGCTCAATGCGCTCAAAGTTGTCTATGTGTTTTATATGGGGAAAAAGCAACTTTTCGTAGAATTTTTATAGAATTCTTGAAAATCAATATTTTTCGACCGGAAAACCCTGTTTCTCTTCAGGAGACTCCCATTATTTTTTTAACCATTTTTTCATAGTAACTATAGTATATGTCCACCAAAACCCCTAGAAAATGCCAGGAAAAGCCATGGGGAGATAAAAAAATCTTTAGTTTAAATGGTTAAATAAACAATTGGATATTGTTATTGGAAGTCTCCTGAAGAGAACCAGAATTTTCCGATCGAAAAATATTGATTTTCAAGAATTCCATACCATTTCCATGAAAAGTTGGTTTTTTCCCATATAAAATACATGGACAACTTTGAGCGCCTTGAGCGACCTGTAAGTATTTTTTGTAGGGCTGTGCGATTAACTGATTATTCAAAATTTTAATTAATCGCTAAGTAAATAACTTAATTAATCGATTAATTGGAAATTATGATTACTCAGGTATGAATCCAGGTTTGTGATTAACCAAAAACAAAAATATTTGAGTAATTTGCTTTATGAATAATCAACATTTTGAGTAAAATGAGTAATCAACATTTCAAAGTACTCTTTACATATAAAGTAGTTGAAGTTCTTTGATACCTTGAAAACAACGTTTCTGTTTTCAAAAATTGAAATGAATTTTTTTTTTTTCATATACAAGATGTAAAAAAGAAAATAAGCATTTTCCAAAGCAAACTCTTTTACCGAGCAAAATTAATTTTTTTGAGTAATCATATGCCAAGTAACTCGATTAATCATCGCTGCCTCGCTGCTTGCACACAATTCAAACATAACTTTTGAAAGCACATTTACATTTCTGGCTGTAGCTGAGCGTGCAAAGATGTATGCTACAATTGGTCGCGGCCAAGAATGTCCATGTTCAAATCTCATTAGGCGGAACATTTAATTTTAAATTTTTAATTTTGGTTTTTCTTAATTATTAAAAAGCATCAGTGAAGTGCTAAACGAAAGCGTAATAATACTACTAACTTTAAAGTGCTTTAAGCCGAATGCGTTTTGAAGTAGTTGAAATCAAATGCAGAGTCGGATAATTGACTGATGCCTAGGACATCGCCATGTTAAAGTCAACTTTTCGTTCCAAGGAAGAAAGTCAGATCTTCAACTGGTTGTGGTGGGTAAAAAACTAGTTGAACATCATATTGAAACTAGTTTCTTTCCGTACTGGGCTGCTTATGAAATGGTAAAAAAAATTTACTAGTGCGCAGAATGCGAAAAATGTTTTATAATTACGAGGAACTTTATTTACCGATAACAAAATTATTGTAACCAACAGTGTTTCCAGGTTTTGGACGAGCCTATTCCCTTTTTGTTCATGCAATTCTATATATTTTTCCCTTTTTTCATTTTAGGTTTTTCGGTTTTTCCCCTTTTTATATAACCCAGTTTTTAAAAATGACGAATCAATTTTTCTCTGTGTTTCATTTTTTATACGATCAATAACCATATTTTAACAACTCAGTCAATAACAATTCAATTTAAGTACATTGTATCCAATTTACACATGTTATTAAAATTAAAATATTACTAGAAAAAAATATATTGCATCTACCTATGCGTTATTTGTACATATCATTCGTGTGCACTTGTCATGCAATTTTTGAATCACTGAACACTTTTTCAACAGCACTGATAAGTGATCAAATGCAATATTGTGCTCCGCCGTAAAGGTACATAGCTTTATCTCTGCATTTTTAGCTTGATGTGCCACCGAACCATTATTGGACTGCGAAATTTTCATCTGGCGATTAATTATCATGAACTGACTTATATTTTTGCGAATGCTTTTGCGTTCTTGCATGTGTTTGCAATTAAGATATCTCAGGAAGAGGGCTTACTGCACATATTGTGCAATATGCTCGAGTTTGATTGGAGGTGGATGCTGACAGACGAGATTCTTCGCGTAACTAAACTTTAAATTCCATACGGCTTCCCCATGAATGTATCGCACACTATTTTCGTCTAATAGTATTATTATAATATTTATTGGCATGGCGTATGTGATTTTCTCCGTTTTCACGGCCATTGTTCCCGCCATCCCGTTTTTGTTCAAAATTCCCACAAAACGGGAATAATTCCCTCTTCTGGCAACGCTGGTTACCAACGCAAAATATGCCTGCTAAAGTAACCTGATGACAGTACGAATGGAAATTATAAAAGCGAGTTTTTAGTTTTTAAACTATAATCTTTTACACGCATATGGGCAAATCTAAAAAAAACAGTAACCTTTGTGTTATTTAGAAGTGATTTCGACATTTCTCGCTTTTCAACTGCAACTGAAATGTCAACTCTTAACCCTGTACTATTAAAAATTTTATTTATTTTTTATTTTATCTTTTTATTTATTGGCCGTTCGTTTTACAAAGTATTGTATATTTTTCGAGCTCAAGGCCACATGAAAATCGGAACAAAATTTTTGATTTTACATTTGTTTTTTATTTGCCGATATTTCGACTTCAGTCTGAAGTCATCCTCAGGACTGAAAAATACATTATTATAATTACACACATTAATACATATGTACGTATAAACCTAAACAAGTACAACTTACACATTTGACAATGTTTGATCGACTGAAACAGATGAGCGAAAAAACACAAACATGTAAATATACCTGATTCCTAAGTACAAACGTATACCTTATTATTGCCAATATGCAATATCGACATCCATATATCGTGACCTAAGGGTGAAAAGGTGCCAAGTCCATTTTTAGAAATTTTTCAAAGAGACGAAAAATCGATGTAGTTTTGTATTACCTGTCATTCTGCATCAAAAACTAAACTTTGAAAAAAAATTGACTTGGCACCTTTTCACCTTTAGGTAGCGATATAATTTATGGCGTACTTGGACCAAGATTCCAGAAAAGTCTACCAATGGGCTCGTACTCAACCATATTTCAGGCGGAAGTCTTCCCAATCGAAGTCTGTGTTCGCGAATGTCTTCGGAGAAGGCAAATGAGGCCAGAATAAATATTATGTCGGATATTCAGGCAGCGTTAAAGGCCTTAGAGTCTTTTAAAACGGCATTAAGGCTTGTAAACTCTTGAACCACCTGCGAGCCCACAATAGCGTCACGCATGAAGGGTTTGAAGGCAACGAATGCGCTGGCTGTCTCGCAAAGCGTGAAGCCCAAATGCGTTTGCATGGTCCCTAGCCTTTCTGTGGTACATCTAAAGGATACATTGCAGACCTACTTAGGAGCTAGCTGGGAATAATCTCAAATTGCTGCATACTGGCGGAAGTCAAAGGGAATAAGACAATCAAAGATATGCATATAACTCTTTCCAGCAGGAACTCCGAAAGAAGCCTTGAACTTAGAACTCTTACTGGCAACCTGACAGCACACTGCAAGTTAACGTACGGTTTTAATTAAATGGGTCTTTCTGTAGAGACGGACTGTAGGGTTTGTCGGCTGGCGAAAGAAACCCCAGAGTATATTCTATGTGCCTGTCCACGAAGCAGAATCGTAGATTGATACACCTTGGAGAACGATTGACTTCTCCATATAAAATTTGGAACATGGCCTCGTCCAAAGTGCTGAGCTTTTTAAATAGCCTAAGGTTGGAGTGATTACAATTTTGATTTAGCACAATATATCGTCTTAGGTCGCAGCGCGGGTATCTTCGACGTAATAATAATAATATCGTCACTAGACACGAATAAAGAGCTCCGAAAAACACTTGGGGAGTTCTGGAGAATACTGTTGATTCGAAAATATAGTTGACCGCGGACATAAGTTTATGGGTCTTTCTTCGCTGTCACGCTTTTTTTCGCTATCAACTTTTGAGTTCGCGTCTTTATTCGTATCTAGTGACGATATGTATGTATGTGTAA
>NW_016162101.1:28748-33271 GCF_001687245.7 Rhagoletis zephyria | reverse complement strand
AGAGACATATGCACATATGGATAAGTCTGTACAGTAAAATGAATCGTTATACGCAGTTAATTTGCTTTTATTAATCTAGTTGTGTTTTAGTTTTACTAGTTTATGTTAACTATGTTTTTAAATAATTTTACATTGAAAACAAATATTAAAACTCAAAAAAATGTTTGGTAGGTTTTGGTTGGTTGTGGTAGGAAATTTTGGTAGGAAAAAAGATTTGTCTGTGCCAACGCTGATGCCGACAATTATGGTTTCAAGCAATCAAGTCGCTGCAAGACACGGTAAAAATGTTTAATATGGATTCGGATGTAGATTTTTTACTCAATAGTAATGGGGAGGGAGAGCACAATGTTTGGTGTGTCATGAAGAAATCGCACGGACGACAAACTTTTTTGTTAAGCGCCTTTATAGCGCCATTTCCCCTTATTCCCAAATATTGAATTAATAAATTATTATGTACATACATATGCACATAAATAGAGAGATGAATTTAAAATAACGCTAAGAAATTCCTTTTCTCTTACTTCAAAATAAGAAGAGTAATAGAAATTAATTCAACTGTTTGCTTTAATTTAAATTTTAATTATAATAAAAAATCTATGTGCAATGTAAGTGAATTAAATTATATCAAAAGGTTAATTCTTTAATATTTGTAATATCCCTTTCACACTATTTATAAAATAAAAAAATCTTTTTTTTTATAATTTGCAACTCGAAATCGTTGACAACACTGTTTGCATCAGACGCGTGAGCGACTTATTCTCTCCATTCTCTCATCGTTTGGCTAAATTGAAATATATGATTGTGCGAGTTTTGGCCACCTCTGAGTTAAAGCGCAGTTAGTCTACGACGTAGCGTAAACGTAGGTTGGCGTACGTAACACCATATCAAATTTACTGTTGATAGAGAGAGAGAGAAGCAACGGCAACGTCACCGCCATGCGGTGGTGAGTTTTCGCTAACACGCGAATCCCATAAGGTAGATCGTGTCTGCGTCAACCTACGTCTACGTTACGTCGTTGACTGTTTGAGCTTTTAGAGTTATAGCGCAAAAACACATATCTGATTAATCAGTTGTATTGGAGCTATATGTTAAAGTGAACCTATTTCGATATTTTTAAGAAATAATTAAGGTAATATTAAAAAAACCGTTATGTGCAAAATTTTAGTAAAATAACTTCAAAACTGAGGGAGTTTTTATAAAATAGTTAAAATTTAATAAAATTTCAAGTACCGTTATCTCGAAAACTGGAGCCAATCTAGTAAAACGGGGGATGCCATTGAATTTAGACCGTCCCAATTAAGTGAGCTAAACTTTCAAAATCTTTTCTAAAAATTTACAACTTGCACAGCGTAATATGAACCCAGCTTATTCTTTTGTTTTATATTTCAGCGATCTAAATGTTTATTCTTCGTCTAACTTTTGAAGCACTTTATGAAAATGAATTACACATATATTTATCGATTTATTAAGAGATTACGAATAGAGTCATATATATAACATAGGTGTGCCCACAAATTAAGAAACTAAACTTTTTGTTTAGAAAGTGTACCAGTTTGTTTTTTAGATTTGCCCATATACGTCCACGCCGAGTGTGTAAAAATACAACCATCGGCAATTTCGATTTAAAAGAAAGTAATTTTGATTTTATCAATTATCGCTGAAAGCTCCATACAAATTTTAAGCGCAGATACGTATTTTTTTGGCCAAGCTTCTTCGATTTGGGGTGTGCGGCTTGATGTTGCCACACAAAGGGAAGGGACATACAGTTTTAAGCAGACTCCGAACGGCGATTGTATTTTTATGAGAAGCTGTTTATCGTAGCAGAAAAACACTCAGCGGTTTGCCATTGCCTGCCGAAGGGCAACCGCTATTAGAAGAAATGTTTGATTTTGATGTTAGTCGGAAACTGGGCCCCATGGAATGGTAGTGCGTACCACTAATGTGCTGAATTAAAATGCCGTATTAAAGGGGAAAGTAAAATGCTGATGTTCCGGATATTTAGTGATTCTGTACTAACAAATAAAATAAACGGTGAATTAAGCTTTAAATTGGGTAAATAGGGCGTGTAGTTTTACAAGACTTATGTGTTAATTTGAATAACTAATACAATTAAATTCAGTAAAAATAAACAGCGTAATCAAAAAATGGATTTTAAGAAAATCTACAGAATGCCTTCGCTGGAGCAGATTAGCTACGAACACGAATCTAATTCGAAGATTTAATCAATCTTGGTGAACGCCAATTTCCTATACAGAATTGCTCGCTTATTCCGAAAATCTAGTTAATTTTTTATTTTATGGATAAGTTTTCGAGATATTTTCAATTTACCGTTATTCAGCTTAAAGCAAAAATTGGTTCCTTTTAATCACGAATATCTTACGAACCAAATTAACAATCTTAATATAAAATACGGAATGTGGAAACAAGTAAAATTCTCCATAAACCGTATATACACCACTTTCCGATAGGACTTATAGTTTCTAACAAATTAATCAATCATTCCAGTTTTTTATTTTTTAATAAAAAATTAAAAAAAAAACAAACTTTAACAGAAGAAAAATTCAAAAAATAGCAGGTTCTGTGCCAAATTTTTGTATTTGTGTTAAAGCTTGTTCTGTTACAAAAAAAAAATTAGTTACTAATGAAGAAAATCGATGGGTAAATAAGAAATAATGAGTGGTCAAGTGAAAATACGCAAAGATTTTTTATATGAAAAATGAGCAGGAGAAAAAGTTACTCATACGCCACGTAGAGTGGTATATGAAAATTAGAGAGCAATACTTGTTTTACGCCTAATCGATGGTACCATTTTCCAAAGTCAGCCCACCATTATTCACTCAAAGTTGTTCTCGGAACACGGTATGACTTATGCAGGAACTGCAAACGGTCATAATCGCTTACGCTTCACGCCTGATTTTCTTGGAATTTTGTTTTATACTATGTTCGGACCGACATCGAAAACATGTTTTCGTGTGAGAATTCCACGCAGAGAAGAAAAAACACAACACGTTTGGAAGCAATTCAAACCGGAAGGAAGTACATGTTTATTCAGCAAAAGTTATACAAATAAAATATGAGCAGGGTTGCATTTAAAGGGTCGTTCTATTTTACACTTCAATACTTTTCCTGCACGACACCTTTTTAGATCAGTTAATAAATTTATTGTTAAATACATTGGTTACATGCCAATTCAAATTCAAGCAAAACAAACAAATTTTACTTATTTTTTAATAAGATTAAGTGGCTTACAAATATTAATATGATTAGCCTTAGCTATACCTTTTGTCAGGATGTCAGCCAGCATGTCGTTAGTTGGTATGTATATTAATTTAATTTTACCGCTATCTAAGTGCTGCCGGATAAATTTGCCTTGTATATCAACGTGTTTTGTGTGAGGTGAATATGAATTATTCATAGCCACTTGTATGGCACTCTTATTGTCGCAGTAAAGAACCATACCGTTCGCCATGTTTGGTATCAGCTCTCGTTATAATCGCATTAGCCACGTTGCTTCTTGGATCGCCGATGTCATGGCCATGAATTCTGCCTCCGATGATGACCGAGCAACAGTTCGCTGTCGTCGAGTACACCAAGAGATCGGATCTCCTTGGAACTTGAACATATAGCCCGTCGTCGATCGCCTTTCATCGGGGTCACTAGCCCAATCTGCGTCGCAGTACCCAGTAAGATCGCTTGCTTCTCTGCTAAAGACAAGACCGCTGTTTATGGTACCCTTCATTTCATTTCATTTCATTTATTATTATAAAGAAAATTAGTACAATAAGATCCCAAAGACCTTTTTTAGTACAATGGTAACTTAAAATTAAGACAAGAATAAGAGTTGAGAATAAAAAGTGCATAATACATCATGTCAAACAAAGCCTGACAAATAGCATTAGGCAAAACTTACAAATCTATATAAAACCAAGAGAGGAAGAGAAAAAAATAAAATAAATAAATAAATAAATATAAAAAAAGTCAATAAATAAATAAAAATTAAAAAGAAAAAGAACGACATATAATTTTCAATTAGCCTATATCTAAAAACATACACATTTACAATTTATGTATATAGATAGCGAACCTCAGCTGATAATGAGTTAATAAGTTAACGAAAATACGAGTACAAAACACTCCTAAAGTTGCTTTTATTTAGACTGTTGCGAATATGTCCTGGAACCGAGTTCCAGGTGCGAATAGCATTGACGAAAAATAGTCTTGCAGATGCTAGATAATTGTACCTTGGTTTAATCAGGTCAGTAAGGCGTGAAGACTTTGAGAAGGATAATTTTTCGTATAGATATCTAGGATCTTTATCCATCATTAGGCGAAATAAAAAAATACAATTTCTTGCTTTTAGGTATTCAGAGATACTGCAGCCCAACAGTCGTGATTTCCAATCGGATATTCGCTCAAATTTCGATAGCCCAAAAACATATCGAGTAACATGATTGAATACTACATCAATTTTATGGGAAGATTGAGAATCTAGGCTGCTGTAGACTAGCTCAGAATAGCAGATA
>NW_016162101.1:16632-27199 GCF_001687245.7 Rhagoletis zephyria | reverse complement strand
AGATAGTTAGCAATATTAATTGAATGGCCAGTTTACGTCTAACGATTAATGGTGTAAAAGTTGCAGACATTCTTAAATTTCTTAAAGTATAATAGACTTTGCCTACGACAGAGTTAACATGATCAGTGCATGTTAGGTTAGTGTTTATAACAAAACCAAGATTAGTCACTTTAGAAACAAATTTAAGAGACTTATCACCAATGTACAAGGACGGAATAATATCAAATTTAATATTTCTTTTACATACAGGCAACACAAAGGATTTATCACAGTTGAGACAAAGACCATTTTTCGAAGACCAAGACGATATAGACATTAATTCTCTATTGAAATTCGCGCACAAGTTAGCCATGTCTTCAAAAGTTCCTGACAAATAAATCTGTATATCGTCCGCGTAAGCATGCATTTTTGCATATTGGCAAGTACTGAAGATGTCATTAATAAACAAACTAAATAGCAATGGCCCTAAAATAGAGCCTTGGGGTACACCCGTCAATAGTGGTTTTAGTTTAGATACTTCAGCACCAACTTTTATTCTCTGGGTTCGGTCGGACAGATAGCTCTTCATTAACTGCACGACAAAGTCACTAAACCCAAAATAGTTTTTGAGTTTGAGGCATAGTAGTTCATGGCTAACTGAGTGGAAAGCTTTGGAGAAATCCAAAAGGCATAATAGTGTCAGGTGGTTTTTATCAAAGGATATCCGAATGTCGTCAAGTATTTGAATCATAGCCGTGGAACAACTGTGTCTAGCTCTAAATTCGGACTGGAACGGGGACAATAACCTAAATTTCTCAAGATGGACATATATTTGTTCAGACATCAAAGACTCAAGTACTTTAGACAAGACAGGCAAGATACTAATAGGACGAAAATCACAAGGACTACATGAAAATTTATTTTTAGCTACCGGAATCACAGTTGCAACCTTCCATGCGTCAGGGAAACAAGAGGTGGTGAAGCAATGATTGACAATATGAGTCAAGGTAGGTAAAATAAGCGGTAAAATTATTTTAATAAATCGTATTGGAATGCCGTCTTCGCCTATTGCATTGGACCTTATTTTATTGATACATCTTACTACATCACACTCAGACACAGCACTAAATTCAAACATTTGACCAACAGAAGGACGAGGACACGAAAATGAAATGTTTGGGGCGAGTAAGCAAGGGGAAGACGCACGGCTCACAAAGAAGTTATTTAGAGTTTCAGGCTCGAGTAGGCAGCTAGTGCTGTTACTGACATGTACTCGGAGATTTTTTAGGTTTCGCCACAGGACATTATTGGGGAGTGAGGGATCCAACTTTTTTCCAAAGAACCTGCGCTTTTCACGTTTAATTACTGAAGTGGCTTCATTCCTAACTGCCTTAAATGCAGACCAATTTGCATCTGAACGGTTCTTTTTCCACCGAGAATAAGCCTTATTACGCTTTCTGAACATAGTTTGGACCGCAGAGTTGAACCAAGGGCACGATGAGGATCTGTTCTCAAAAGTGCGTAGCGGGACATGAGCTCTAAGAGCACTCAGAACGTTGTCAAGCAACGCATCACGCGCTTTGCTGCTGGTTTTATTGAGAAACGACTTAGAAGGTTCACAACGAAACTGATGTCAGGCCGCGTTATTTGTGCTGCAAACAATAAGCACCCAACAGCTTGCATATACGGAATTTTCGTCATCTCACGCTGTTCCGCTTCGTCAGTAGGACACATTGTGATGCTTAAACGCTGATTTATATCGATTGGTGTTGCAACTGGATTGCTGTTAAACATTACGAACCGATTCAACATATCTGTAACATATTGCGACTGGTCGACTTTGACAGTGCCCGCGTTAGTGTCCCTGATAACACGCATACCCATGACTGAGGATACTTCGCCAACATCTTTCATATCAAATTGTGATAAAAGTTGCTTTTTCAGCATATTCAGGCTACACTCGTTGTTTGAAAATAGTGGGACGTCGTCGACATATACGGCAACAAACAACATCGCGCCGTTATGTACTTTGTAGTACACACACTGGTCTAGGTTGTACCGTGTAAGTCTCGTCATTAAGCATTGGACCACTGTATCCATCTGATGGATAAGTAGGTCATGTTTTGCAGCTAACGCCAAAAGAAAACGCAACGAAGTGTATCGAACTACAGAACCAAACGTATCCTCGTAGTCAATACCTTTTCTTTGATTACACCCTTTGATCACCAGCCTAGCTTTCCGTCGTATTACTGCGCCATATGCGTTTCTTTTGGTTTTAAGCACCCACCTGGACTTGATGGCTTTCTTACCAGATGGCAGTTCACTCAAACGCCACATATTGTTCAAATAATGGAAGTTCATTTCTCTATCAACTGCGGCTTTCCACTCATCAGCATGCTCACCAGCTATTGCCTCTTCTAGATTTTGAGGGTCATTTGGTACGAAATCAGTTACATAGAAGTTGCCGCGATTCTTTTTGAACGTCTTATAATGTGACCACTCGAAACTTCAACTTCATCAGAGTCATTTGCACTTTCAAAATCAGAGGAATCAGATTCTTCCTTTATGTCAACTGTTATCGAATCACTATCAAGTTTGGGAGCTGATTTTGTCGGCTTTTCTTCAACAATTGACGATTCTTTGTTAATTGCCTTTTCCGAATTGACACTGTTGAAGAGTTCAGACGCGTCTGGTAGAATTTCAAGCGTACAATTCATTTTACTCGTATCGTTATCCCGCGTTTAAAAAAAAAAACAACATGCCGACTAGTTATGCTTTTTTACGTTTTAGGATTGTACAATCTATATGATTTTGATGCGTTGCAATAACCAAGCATAATACACTCAATAGACTTAGCATCTAGCTTCTTTCGTTTTTCCCGTTGCGTAGCTTTACAGCCAAATAATTTTAAAAATTTTAAGTTCGGTTTTTTATTTGTCCATATTTTGTAAGGACTTTTCACATTTGTCGCGAACGGAATACGATTTAATATATACGCAGTCGTATTTGCAGCTTCAGTCCAAAACCTTTTTTCTAATCCGGAGTCGATCAACATACACCGCACCCTTTCAATAATGGTTCGGTCTAGCCTCTCAGCTACGCCGTTTTTCTCCGGTTTATACGGCGAGGTAGTTTGATGTACAGTTTCTAGCAAAATAACCTAGTTGTTTGCAAGAATGGCATCGAAATTGATTAGATTTTTCCTTTAAATTTGATTTTGCTTTTGAATAAAGTCCATTCTCACCACACTTATGGGTATTCGTATTGTAAAATTTTACATCTTGTAACAAGAGTGTTTTTAACCGACTTCCAAAAAAGGAGGAGGTTATCAGTTCGTCGGAATATTTTTTTTTTGTTTTTTTTTTTTTTTATATGTATGTTACCGCATAACTTTGGACCACGTCAACCGATTTCGATAATTCTTTTTGCATCGGCAAGGTAGTGTCTCAGAGGTGGTCCCATACTAATCTGGTTAAGATCCGATCAGCGGATCATGAGATATATATATATATTTTTTTTTTTTTATATGGGAGTTGAAGTCGGTTTTTTTTGCTAAAAATTACTTGTTACACCATCGATTGTGCATTTATGTTTTGTGTTTTCAACGGCTAATACAAGTGGACGAAAATCATCTGGTAATCCTGTTAACATCAACGATGCGGTTAGCTCTTCGTCAATATTAAGGCCAGCATTTTGCACTTTGATTGACGTCATCACTACCGAATTTACGTATTCCTACACTGATACGTAGTCAGAAAGTTTGCACTACACTAGTTGCTTTAACAGTTCCTCTTTTTGCGTAAGACCCGTGTCTTCGTATGCGGAACACAATGCCTTCCATGCCTGATGAGCCGTTGTAGCTGTCGCAATATGCGAAAAGTTATTTGGATCTATTATCAAAGTTATTTCAGCACGTTCATCACTGTCTTTGTCCTTGTCTGAAGGTTCTGCAGGTAGCTCATTTTCGACTACCTTCCAGCAGTTCTTTATGACAAGATAGGATTTTGCTGACGCTTCCAAATATCGAAATTTTCGCGATCTTTTAATTTCTCGAATGGAAAAGCTACCGCATTTGTCGCCATGTTTAAAGAACAATCCTTGATGATTCGGTTAGAAATAATCAATCCGCATGTAATAAATACTTAGCTGTTTAGCACACACATATTTATCGAAGTGGAAGTCATATTTTATCATCTTGAATACGCTAGTTGGGATTTATTGTCAATTGGCTGGCCAAATTAAAATATGAACAAAAGCAAAAGGTTGCCAATGATAAGAAAATGAAAGACAAATATTTTGATTTTGTTTTTTTCGTAGCAAGACTGTAAACAAAGGATAAAAGAAATGTCAACGAAAACACTAACAGCCGCACAGTGGGAGAAATGGTCAATCTAGCGGCGCTTTAGCGAAATTTTTAAATTCAGAATTCTCCAAATTTTGTTTGTTTTATTGAAAATTTATTTCCTAACGGGGTCTTTTCTGTTTTCGTTTTTGTTTTGTTCCAAATATTCGCATATCTGTGAGCTTTCGAATTTAACACATGTTTTAGCAAGTGCAATAATTACTATTTACCTATTTTTAAGTGCAATTTTTGTTGAACTGAAAAACTTAAATATAAAATTTTGTAATAAGATTTGTGACTTAATTATTATTATTTGGTATGTGTTAAATAAAAAAAAAAGTCATTGTGGTCTGTTAATATATGTTTTAGATCTTTACAATGGAAAAAGAAATTGTCCTATATCAAAGTGTTTTTATATGTGTAATCCAATGTTCCGTAGAAAATAAGTGTGGTGGATTCGATGGGATTCGATTCAATGTTTGTATAATTTGTTAAAATATGTTGTGGTCTACGTCTTGTCCAAAAATTGGCTGCAAGTATTTGCAAGTTACTGATTTTTTTCCTTTTTTAGATACTATGGCAGAGTCTAAACGCACGCTTTTTTTAATATGGCACAGTGAACCAGTACCAACAAAAAAATTTCTAATGGTTGAAAATCATATATTTTCTAACGTCATTGATCGCTCAAAGTATAGTGAAGAGCAAACTCGCAAAATTCAAAAACAATTAAGAAATTTCATAAGCAAACTTGTAGAAAAGTGGAAAGAATGTCATAGGGTTATGTCAGTGTTCGAAGAGCGAAATAAGAAATGGTTGGATCAAAATATAATTTTTTCTAAACCAACTGTTCATCACCGTATACAAAAACCTTTTTCAGAGTGTACAATGAAAACTCAAAAAAAAAAAAATTGCATCAGTTGTTAACGAAACACCTAACCAAGAGTTAATGGTAGCGGCAAGCGTAAGTCTTTACAAAGCTGGAAAAAGAAATGCTTCACAGGTTGTTTCAAAATTGTTTGAAGAAAGTTCGACTGCTTCGAAAATGCTTAAGTCTGTAAGCTCTGAACAAAAAACCCCAATTCCGTATACACCTGAGGAAGCTTTATCTCTTTATATAGATGGCGGATACTCAAAAAGGTCGTACAAAATAATGCAATATGGTGCCAAAGAACGAAACTGCAATATTTATCCAAGCTACGATATTTTACTTAAGGCTAAAACCGAGTGTTACCCCAGCGGAAGTTGCCCTGCAAAGTCTTGTAGACCATACTGTTGCACGTATAGTACAAGGATTTTCCAAATCTTTTGAAGGTGTTTTGACTGCAGCCAATATTAATGACAGCATAAAAGCAATATTTAAATGGGGCTGTGACGGCAGCAGTGGTCACTCCACTTACCGTCAACGTTTTAGTGCTTCTGATTGTGAAATAACTGATGAGTATTTATTTGCTGTATGTATTGTGCCTTTACAAATTAAAAAAGGAGACGCTGTTCTATGGCAAAATAACAGGCCTTCTTCAACTCGGTTCTGCAGACCCATTAAAATAATTTTTGAAAAAGAGTCAGCGGAGTTAGTTAAGGTTGAGATAGATAATATTAAAAGGCAAATTGTAAGCATTGTTCCGACAAAGTTGAGTTTTTTCGAAGTAGTACATGAATTCCATTTAACAATGATTGATGGGAAAGTTTTTAACACTTTAGCGGGCTCATCATCGCAGGCCTGTGGAATTTGTGGAGCAACACCAAAATTCATGAATAATCTAAATAATGTTCAATTGAGACAACCACAGGAGCACTTGTATGAGTACGGATTGTCAACACTCCATGCTTGGATACGGTGCTTTGAGTGTATAATTCATATCGCCTATAGAATACCCATACAAAATTGGCAAATTCGTGGAGAACATAAAGAAATCGCTCAGCAAACCAAAAGAAAGATTCAACTTGAGCTAAAAGAAAAAATGGGTATATTGGTGGACATTCCCACGAAAGGATCAGGCAATACAAACACTGGGAATACTGCAAGAATATTTTTCCAGCATCCAATTTTAGCCTCTACAGTAACTGGCGTAAAAGTAGAACTTATAAAAAGGTTTGGTATAATTTTGCGTACTATGGCATGTGGGTATGCAGTTAACATAGAGGCTTTTCGCATATATGCTTGGAATACAGCAGAATTATTTGTTTCCGAATATCCTTGGTTTTATATGCCTCCATCTGTACATAAAATATTAATACACGGAGCAGATATTATTGAAAAAGTTTCGCTACCAATAGGAATGATGTCAGAAGAGGCACTTGAGGCAAGAAATAAAGATTTTCGCAGTTATAGACGGAACCATACGCGAAAAAACTCAAGGTTGAATACAATGGAAGACTTAATACACACTCTTTTAGTTTCTTCAGATCCTATTATTACATCTAAGTCTAAAAGCACCTCCAAGTACTCCAAAAATCACATTGAAATAGATGATGAGGTCAAAAACCTTCTTTTACATATAAATGATCTACCTGACGGCAGTAATTCTGAGAGCTCCGACTCTGAATAGTTTTTTTTTTTCTAATAAAACATAAAAACATATAAATAAATAATTAACACATATTTTTAGAATAAAGTAATGCATTTTTTCATTGTATTTAAGAAGCTATTAAGAAAGCGCCGCTAGATTGACCATTTCTCCCACTGTGAGCCGGTGCGAACAGCTTTCAGCCCACAAACCCAAAACTCGTTATCAAAGTGTTTTCGTTGGCGGTCCGAACATGGTATTATTCGTATTTTATTTTATGTCACTTGAAAATTGTTTTCATTATAAGAAAATATTGAAATTGGATTTCATTTGGGTTAACGAAAACGACAACCGTATATGAACCAATACATTCGAACAAATTGTCAAATGAGCATATTTACATTTACCTATCTGGATTACTGTATACTGTGGTATAATACATCATGATATTTTTGTTAATTTCAACAATTGTACACATTAACAGGGTAAAATTTAAAATTTTGGAAATTTCTCTGCACGTCTGTCAAATTATAAAATATACATAAATTTTCCCGCCGGCAAACGAACTGCAGTCTGGGCTTATTTATTATTTTGAGGGCCGAAAAGTATAAGCTTTTGCGTGAAATTGCTTATGTTGCTTATTCAGGGGTTCCAAGCTTAATTTTAACGATCATGCTTATTTTGCTTATACCAATGTATATTTAAAGCTAAGTACAGACCTTTTAAGTAAATGGTCAAGAAATAAATTGCTATTATTTCGTGTGTGTGAATAGTAGTGTCGAATGAGTTTTGACATCTGATATTCTACAGCCTGCTGTGTCACTTTTTCTTTAAAAAAATAATGGAACGGGCATATATTTCTGTTGAAAACAAGGATGCCTTGTACTCTTCACAAATAAACTTTAGCACATGGTGGAATTATACATGGTGTTGGACATTGACAGCGTTCTCGCTCTAATACGCCATCTTGGCTCCCTTCGCAAAATCAGTGTTTCCCTCGTAAAAAAAAATACCTTTTATCTCCTGTAACAAAGCAATGAAATACATAATTTCTTAACAAATATTTTCCTTGACATCACTGACCAAAGCTTTGACATTTGCTTTATTCCTATTCATTGACAATTGCAAATAAAAATAAAAATGTGTAAAATTTCTAATTGATTTTGGCTCTTTAAAAGTTGGCGTGGGGAATTTTCTAACTTCTTTGCAAAGGACATATCTCAGCCATAGTTTTAACCATGATAAAAAAATAGGAAGGTAAAACCTCTGAGAGGAATTTTTCAAATTCATACAAACTCACACACACATTCTCATTTTCAATCTCAAACAACAACAATTTTGAACAATTCCTTTTTTTATTCTCAATTTTATGTGATTTTAAAATGTTGGCAGACTTCAAAAAAAAATCATGGCCGACGAATTAAGAGAACGGTTTTACCTTACTATGTTTTTATCATGGTTTTAATTGTACGTAGTAATAAAATAAATGAATAAAAACCCAACTGTAATGTATAACCGACATTGTTCATTTCTTATAATTAGATTGTTTGGGCTTGGATGTCCAATTACTCAGTGAGGTCGTTTTAGCCAAGTCTTACGTCCGCGTTAGTGCATGCGTGGGCAATGTGAGCGACCTGTGTATGTCCTTATACATATATATGCATGTACATATGTGCAACTTTTGTCCACGACAGGAAAACGGAGAGTTTAGGTGGAGCTGCTCCGACTTTTCGATTAAAGGGTTTACTAAAGTCAGCGGGCTCACAGTTTCCATGGCCGCATGAGTTCAAGGGTGATGTTATTGTAAGCTTCCGTTTGGAACGATGGGATATTATTCAACTTTTTGCTAAATGTATGGCGCTTTAGGCCGGGTCTGAAGGACATTCCACAGTCGTGTGTACTCGTATTCAAAGAAATATTCGAATTGAAATCGCTATTGCATAGCAGTATTGCGAATATATGGGCAGTTCTCAATTAGTTCGAACTTTCGCATGACTCGCCAGTTTTTCCTCGGAGACATAGTTTACGCTGGTTTATTAACACAAATCAGGTTACATATATTGTGTAGATTATGTAAATGCAAAAAAAAGGACCACAACATATTTTCTAGCCAAATATGCATATAATTCAGAAATAAAATTGGGAAATTTTCATAAATAAATGTGTGACTATCCTATTGATTGTTTTTTTTTACGTTGCAAAAATTGGAGCGTTGGGTCGATTTCGTATGGGGGAAAATAAAAGGCATTTGACCGTTTTGTAATAGTAATATTATNAGGACCACAACATATTTTCTAGCCAAATATGCATATAATTCAGAAATAAAATTGGGAAATTTTCATAAATAAATGTGTGACTATCCTATTGATTGTTTTTTTTTACGTTGCAAAAATTGGAGCGTTGGGTCGATTTCGTATGGGGGAAAATAAAAGGCATTTGACCGTTTTGTAATAGTAATATTATGATGTCTTAGGTCTAAGCCAATAGTTATTGGCGACGAATGATTAATTTAAAACTTATCTTTAGCCCGCGCAATTGAATCAAAGTGTATGAATTTTGAAAATGAAACTTTGGCTTGTAATATCTATGGAATGCGTTAATTGTTATAAACAGGACGATATATCAAATAAAGGGTTATTAAGTTTTGAACCTCACGTTCATTTATCATTTCTCAATAAGTCTACAAGTTTTTAAGATATCAAAATAAAACTTACAAAAACTATAATCTTCCCTTATAAATTTTTAATTCTCTATTACTTCAGCAATCAAGTGAAAAATACAAAAAAGTGAGACGAGATTTAATTCAAACGTTTTAATGTTTTCGGATGTTTATATAATATTAAAAGGACCATGGACTTGGTCACTCCGATTTGGTGAGTTTTCAAGATCGTGGTGAACGAAGTCAAACATGTATTGTCAAAGATTAGGAATCGTTTGATAAGTTAATAGTAGTTTCAAGCATATATGTAAGTATTTAGATACATTAACATAATACAATTAGGGTGAAAAACGCCCATTTTAACTCCATTTATGCAGTCTTTAAAATTGGTGCGGATGGTTTCATTAGTCACCGAAGAAGCACATTTTTCGAGGTTTCTAAATTTGCCGTTATATGAAAGTAAAGTACGTGCCAGAGCTGTAAAATGATTGAATCAACATAGTCTGCATTCACTCGGCATTCCTTTCAAAATGTTGATTGTTGGTTTGTATAAATAAAAACTTCATTCCTGAGTGGCTTAAAATATTTTAAAACAAACAAACTGTGTTTTGTTGTTGAATGCTAGATTGCCATTCAGTATAGAATGTGAATGTTCAGCAGCATTCGCACTCACACATGATTGTATATTTAGAATGAATGCACACTTTTTTTACCATTCAGTACCAATAATTTGTTCCCAGGGTTGATATATTTTATACTTTAAAGTTTTAACATATCTGGAATTGAAACAAAAACAAATATTTTATTTCAAAGTATATGTACTTATGTATTGAAGTTTTCTGCCACTAACCCAAAGCCAATGACTCGTGCAATATTATTTATTCCAAAGCAACTTATCGCAACTGTAGAGCAAAACAGACACATCTTGATATGTATACATATACATCATCGATTGTAGACATTTTTTCGCAGAAGAATATACAAAATTGATTTATCACAATTATTTTTGTACTAAATATTTTTTTCACAGTATACAGTGATCCAGGTAGCCAAAACAAAAAATGTAAACATGCTTATTTG
>NW_016162101.1:0-16607 GCF_001687245.7 Rhagoletis zephyria | reverse complement strand
ACATTTTGTTTGAATGTATTGGTTGATATTTTTTCACAGTTGTCGTTTTCGTTAACCCAAATGAAATCCAATTTAAATATTTTCTTATAGTGAAAAATATTTCCAAGTCACATAAAATGAAATAACGAGAAACACGAAATTCCAAGCAAATGAAGCGTGAAGCGTTAGCAATTATGACCGGATGCAGTTCCTACATAAGTAAACCGTGTTCTGAACACAACTTTGAGTGAATAATGGTGGGCTGACTTTGTAAAATGGTCCCATCGATTAGGCGGTAAAAGAAGTATTACTTAGCTTATGGTACAACTCTCCAATTTCCAAATGCCCGTAATTTGTGTGTATTTGTTCAGCCGATTATTCACATTTGAAAGAGGATAATGCATGAATTAATAGTGGTATTCATCTAAACCGATAACTTTATCAAGCAGATAATCTTATAAGTTTATGCACTCTGTTACATGAACGACCCACACTCTCTTTTCGTTTACACATGCGACAATAGTCGTGTTTTCTTTGGTTATAAAGCGCAGTGTCACTAACTTTATACTACTAGCACGGGGATAAAGAAATTATAGAAACTACCTCACTAAATTGGAAAAAATTATATTTACGAGATATCTATTTAAATAAATGTACATACAACATAAAGGCTATTTATTTGAAGCAAGTTATAAGAAACAATGGCAGAATGTCTGTTTGTGTATGAATTCATTTGTCACGGCTACCAAACTTTGCGAATTATCAATGAAACAAAACAAACAGACGGGATAATAATTGAACCAGATCTCTATCAGGATCATATCGGTGTTGAATTTGCGTGCAAAATTTGTATGCGGATCCCGATTATTGCCTAAGAAAACATAGCTAGAGTTGCGACAGAGTTGCATTGTCTTCAGTTTATCAAGTTTATTCAGTGAAATCGCTGGATAAATTTATCAGAAATGTGTAAACGAGTTTCCATACAAATTTTGACAGTTCATTTATAAGGTTTACACAATTATAAGTTTATACGGTTTACAATGCATTTATAAGGTTTGTTAATGATAACGCTCAATAAACTA
The DNA here is from genome assembly GCF_001687245.7 of Rhagoletis zephyria. Classification (NCBI taxonomy): domain Eukaryota; kingdom Metazoa; phylum Arthropoda; class Insecta; order Diptera; family Tephritidae; genus Rhagoletis; species Rhagoletis zephyria. The sequence continues at coordinate 15,546 of NW_016162101.1, read as the reverse complement.
TTTTTCGTGTTGAAATTTTGAAATCTGTTCAATAAAATTCAACCTTGCGTATTTTTCAGTGGGTTTTGTGTATTTAGAATATTTATATCGATTGATTGGTACTGAATGAATGTGTGCACACATAGCAAAAGCTGCATTCATCTGAATGCTTATTCAGTGTTAAAAGTTAATGTTTCGTCATTCAGTTTTTTCAATCTTTCTTTGAATATGTTAATGTGTGCAATCGTATCTACTTTGAGTGAATGTAGAATTGGAAAATTATAAGCCACATTCCCCAACAAGGAAAAATTCAATGAAAACATAATAACATAAAATTGATGATTTTTAATTTCATATGATTTCACAGTTTTACAGCTCTGGTACGTGCAATAAGTGTTTAGATATAAATAATTTAGTTGAATCCATTATGTGAAAAAGTGACTGTAGGTAAATGCAATAGTCTTTAACATATCCTGGGAAGTCCTTTTGAGGACTCTCCAATTGGACGATATTCCTTTGCAGTCAGCTGGAACGAAAAAAGTCACTCCCTGGCACACTTTTCTGTAATCCGGTTCTTTTATTTAAGAGTTATTTATACAATTGAAGAGAAATTTTTTTAGAAAAAAACTGGAGATCCACTTAAGTTTTTCGATACAACTTTGGTAAATGTTACTCGATCGGTAAATAATAATTTTCAAATTGAAGGCGAGACTTACTGTTACTGATTTATGATAATAATATGATGAAAATCGTTGACATTATAAAAAAAATATACGAAATGCAAAAATACTATTCCAAATTTCGAAGAGTACGAGAACACCCCATTGCAAAGTGGTAGCATGCATGGGGAGCAAGCAGCGAAATTATGTATCAGATACAATAACAAGAGACAGCAAAAAAAAATTAAGTGAGCGAGATGAGAGGAATGAGAGAAATATGTAGCAATTCCAACAACAAAACAACTAGCACAGGGTCGCTATTATCTTGCTATGCTATTTTGCAAAATATATACATGGGTTTCGACGTTGCATATTTTGCAGCGATAGGAAATGTTGTTTCCCATGAATTTTCTTGTTGTGTGTTTGCAATTTATGCAATCCGTGCTACGTGCAATGGCTTTGCAAGATTTGGAGAATACCCCTAATATATTTTCACTATTACCAAGGGATTTGAGAAAAATTTGATTTTCGACCCGGCCTATTGCTCATGTTTCAGTTTACAATTAACTGGTAGTATTTGGAGAGGAGAATAGTATGCACCCCGTTAGAAGTATGTGCATGCAATAGAAAATAAGTTATGTAGAGTCAAAGTGGCGTGACTCCTTTTTTTAAATTGTGACACTTGCGCCTTTTATAGTATACTGTAGCTGGTGCGTACCTAAAACTGTTATCGTACAACTTTTATAGTGTTCTGGAGCATAAGAGGAATCAATCTAGACATGGCAGGCTTATGCGCTCTCATTAGAAGATAGTTAAAAAAAAAACAACTTCTTGAAAAGGTTACGATGCGTGCACAAAAACATATTTTTTATTAGCACATCTTCTGAAATTGGAAAATTTAACCAATTACGTGTGTGCTCTATTGTACAATATACTAATGAACTATGATTCTCGTGCACCACTTTTTTATTTGTTCATTAAAAAGTTACAGAGCGAAAAAGAAATAAGAAAATATATAATACCCAAAGGCATTTTTTGTCCATGTCATCAAATCTGCACCGTTCGTTCGATTTTCGAAAATGATGTGTCAAATGAAAGAGCTTGGGCTGTAGATGCTAGGACTAAACGTTGATTTTTGGCAGTTTGTGTTCGGATATTTTTTTATATGAAAAAAAAAAAATGCGGAGCACCGCCAATAAAAAAATGCCAAAAATCAACGGTAAGTCCAAGATACTTAAAATTTTCAATTTACTTGCTAAAATTAATTGGGCTACAAAACTGAATACCAAAATTTTGTCTACAAGAAGTTAGAACTGTTGGTCAAACATTGCAAAATTTTCATAATTTTTGCACAAAGTCTGAAATTTGGATTTATATCGTATTTGTTAACTAACCAGCTATACTTTCATAAAAAATAATAAACATTAAATACAATACATATATAAAAATAGCAAAAACTTACTAAAAGTCCCGTCCCAGTTTTTATTTGGTTCGCTGTATATATATCTCTGTAACCGATTAATCAATTTGAACCAAACTCAGTACAATTATTGACATTGCCACAAAAAAGCTATATGTTGAAAATTTTCGAAATCGGGCTAAGATTACTCTCACTTTCCACTTGCAAAAAAAAACGCAAAAATCGTTAATAGCGTTTGGTGCGTTGCTCACGATTAAAAAAAAATAAAAATTGTTCACAAAAAAATCCGAAGTTTCTGAGAAATGCCCATATATTTAATTTACAATCAAATGGAGCATACAATCATACCAGAAGCTGAGAGACGATATGTGTATTTATTAAATACTAGATCGCCCTGACCCGCTCCGCTGGCAGTATTTATGGTAAAGTACTGGAACTTGGTGTGGAGATATATGAAATCAATCTTATACTCATGGAGAAAAACGGGCTATCTGTAGGTGTGTTTGTGAGTGAAATCCTCCTAAATTCTTGGACGGATTTTAACGAAGTTTTTTGTGTGTTTTTGAGTAACTCTCTGGATAGTGTAAATTCACAAATTCACCCACCAGTTGGCACTGGAGTTAAGTTATTAGTAAAAATCTTATTGATGATCCACTTTTGCTAATATTCAAAATATGTATTGGTAACGGTAAAGGCAATACTATTGCAAACAAGAGCTGCCACGTGGCGCTGGAGTGATTACGAATAACCGCCAAGTTAGAAAAGGTGCCGTGAATGTCAGAATAAATAAACCTGTTGTACCATTGAGTATATCGAATTTTTATGTGTTACGATTGGCCCAATGTATGTGATTTTTGCCAGTATTGTTATGCCTTAAAGCTTCATTCGCAGACACCAGGGTTGAGTTCTGCAGCGGTAAATCTCAAATCACCACCGATAAATCAACCGCCAAAACCATCGCGCGCCTTTTACTGTAATTAATTCAAGTAAAAACAAGTAAGAAAGTCTAAGTTCGGGCAGAGCCGAACATTAAATACCCGGCGCAAGTATTAAATATATGTTTTTTTACCTTTCCGAAACCTTCCGCTAGATGGTAAGCCGGGGTGTATCAATTTTGAGTAAATTAGCGTCCTTCAATTTCGAAATATTGAAGTTTCAAGTATTTCTGAAATTTAGCGTTATATGAGAAGCGGCCGTTATTTTAGCCCGATTTCAATAATTTTCAACGTTTTGCCTATATGTGGCAAGCACAATAACCACACCGAGTTTGGTACAAATTGGTAGAACGGTTACCGATATACTTATATATGATCATAAGTGGGCGGTGTCACGCCCATTTTCCAAAATTTTACCATAAACGTATTTCTTGGTAAAGAATTGTTGCAAGCATCNAAGCTTAACCGTTCTATGAAATGTTACACAATTAGAGAATTTCAAGAACTTCATCACGGACATAACGCTTTCGTTAGGTTATCTAAGGCGGAAAACGACCACCAAACCATAATCTTAGCCGATGAGCGTGCCAATGGAAATCGTAAACGTGAATTATTGGTGAAAATGGTAGACCAAAAAGTTTCAATAAAAAAATAAAAAATTTTTGCGGGACGAAGTTCGCCGGGTCTGCTAGTATTATAATATTTCATTTAAACTAATTAAGTTGAATTTTAACAGGGTGGCAACCCTTGTGAAACACTTTAATATTATTCAAAACTTTAAAACTAAAGGTTTCTTTACAATATTTTGTTTGACAACCATATTTTAATTCTTCAGATGGCTTGCGTATAATTAATTTAAATTTTACTTTTCAAACAGGTGGCAACCCTTTTCAAAATATATTAAACTACATCTTTTTTAAGCCTCTTGACATCCATTTTTTTAATATAGTTTTCAAATAAATAAATCCTTTAATTGAAGTTGAATTAGATTTTTTTAAAAGGTGACAGCCCTCATCCATGAGTAGAATAATTTTATATATCTCCATACCAAGTTCCAGTAATCTACCAAAAATATTTCCTGAGAAATGCAGTATGAAAAATTCCGTTTGTATGGGAGGTGCCATGCCCTCTTGCCTAATCGAGATTAAATGTATCCTATATTTTAAGTTGGGATAAGTAACAGCAGTGTACACAATTTCATGATGATCGGTTGAATAGTTAAAGCGTAGCAAACAAACAAACAAACTCTATGTTATGTTATGTTACTAATATGTGTTTTAAAGGTGAAACAAATCTGATCATAAATATGATTTTTTAGGATAGATCTCAATGCCTGCGCCACATATCGGAAGACAAACACACTGATCCTTCTAAAAACTTTTGCACAAAACAACATTCATTCAATTCGATTTTAAAATCTGGGAGAACATGATTCCCAATTAAATGTTTCTTGCGATTTTATATGTGTATAAATGTAGGTGTATTAAATTCCATTACCTTGTAATAAGTGGTTCCAGAGATAACCGATATGAAAATTTCAGTTTGTATGGGCGGTGCCATGCCCCCTTTTCCAAAATCTACCACTCTTCGCCATAAGTACGGTATTGATAACATATGTTGCTGTGTCAAATTTCGGGACGCTAGCATAAGCGGTTCCACAGATAAGTGATGAGAATTTCAGTTTGTATGGGCGGTGCCATGCCCCCTTTTCCAAAATCTACCACTCTTCGCCATAAGTACGGTATTGATAACATATGTTGCTGTGTCAAATTTCGGGACGCTAGCATAAGCGGTTCCACAGATAAGTGATGAGAATTTCAGTTTGTATGGGCGGTGCCACGCACTCTTTCCCATTATCTACTACTTTTCGCCATAAGTATGGTATTGATATCATAAATAGCTGTGTCAAATTTCAGGACGTTATGGGCGGTGCCATAAATAAATACATTTTTCTTGACCATTTCTTGGTTTTTTTTTATTATTCGAACTAAATAAATGTTTACAAATAATAACACAAAAACAGATTTTGTTTTTATTAACCCTTAACTTAAATTGCATTCCTGCTTGGATACAAAAATTTAAAACCAATGGTTCGTCTCTACAGGAAGGCATTGGTATTATTGAAGAGATTTACATAATTTATCTCAAACCGAATATTTAAAAAAATTTAAACGACCAACGCAGATCTTCATTATTTGAGAATATCAAGCAACACTTGTATGCCGATTCGAATTTTTCAATCCTTGAAATGAACTGAAAAAAAAGAAAACATTAGACTGTATTTATTTTTTGTTTTGTTTTTGTTGTGCGAGCATATTTGCAAGCGTCTTTACCAATGTTTTAGTGCTTATCTAAGCGCCTAAAATGGTTTTTTCGTGCTTATTTTGTTTGGCCCTGATTACACTGGATCACAAATTTTAGTTTGGTTTTTGTTCTCCAGACGCCACTATCCAATTTCTATGTAGAATTGCCTGGTGATTCCGAAAATCGAGTTAATTTTTTTTCTATGGATACATTTTCGAGATATTTCCAATTTACCGTTATTCAGCTCAAAACAAAAAGTGGTTCCACTTAATCATGTATATCTTTCGAACCAATTTAACAATCTTAAAAGGAGGAGATACGTCAGGTCAAAGCTAATGAAATTCTACATAAACCATATATACATCACTTTCCTATAGGAGTGATAGTTTCTGACAAATTAATTAATCATTCCAGGTTTGGTTATTTTTTAAAGAAAAAATTAAGAAAATCAAACTTTAACAGAATAAAAATCTGTGCTAAAGCCTGTTCTGTTACAAACAAAAATCAAGTTACTACTGAAAAAAATCGGTGGCTAAACAGAAATAATGAGTGGTCAAATGAAAATGCGAAGAAAGATTTTTTTGTATGAAATATGAGCAGAAAAGCGTGTTACTGAGGTGTACGTGGCGTATGAGTAACTTTCTTTCCTGCTCATTTTTCATACAAAAAATCTTTGCTTATTTTCATTTGACCACTCGTTATTTCTTATTTATTCATCGAATTTCTTCAATAGTAATTTGATTGTTTTTGTAACAGAAGAGGCTTTAGCCCAAATGCAAAAATTTGGCACAGAACCTGTTATTTTTTTAATTTTCTTCTATTAATTTTTTTTTATTTTTTTATTTTTTCATTAAAAAATAATAAAAAAATGGAATGATTAATTAATTTGTCAGAAACTATATGTCCTTTCGGAAAGTGATGTATATACGGTTTATGGATAATTCTATTAGCTTTCTTTTGCCGTATTTTATATTAAGATTGTTAAATTGGTTCGTAAGATATAGGTGATTAAAAGGAACCATTTTTCTCTTTAAGCAGAATAACGGTAAATTGAAAATATCTTAAAAACGTTTCCGTAGGAAAAAAAATTAACTCCATTTTCGGAAGAACCGAGGAATTCTACATAGGAATTGGATAGTGGCATCCACAGAACATTTTTGCTGTAAACCCGTGTTATTATATATTTTTCATCAGATTAAAAACATTCCGGTGTAGTTAGAAATCCTTTTAAATTATTTTGATCATTATTTTGCACAAAAAAAAATTTTAAGCTCAAGATTTTAAATGTATTTAAATGCAATTTGGCCGATACTATTTAGCCGATGCCGGTGCCGATTAATCGGTCGAACTCTACTATACAGTGTTTTAATCTAGTAGTCAAAGTTCGAAAGGGGCATATTATATTTCAAAGAAGTAATTTTGCTGCCTTTTCTCCCATGAGGCCGACTGCACTGAACAATTACTACCTTGGAACGCTGGCGGGTGGAGCGCTCCATTTTTTTGCAGGCCAGATCTATCAATTTGTCGTATTTTAGTTTAGTTTTCCACCAATCGAGAGGATTTTCACCGAGATATGCCCGTTTTTTCTTTAAGATAGGCCTTCAATTGAGCTTTAGTTTCACATATTTTAATGTCTCCAGATTCTACGTGGCTCGAACGTAGGTTCGCTTTCGCTGTAGGAATCTAAAATTATTTCTATGCGTATACGACTTTTAGCAGTACTTGCTGAAAGCCCATGAATTTGCTTGATATACTACTTAACCGTTTAGACAGACTTAGGCCCAATTTCAAATGGCCTAGTTAGTAGAGATTGTTGATTAACTTCCACTAATCATTTTCAGATCATACATTTAATCTGCACTTAAATGGCCAATATCGGCTATTTAAATATGAGATATGCAACCCTGTGTTTGTACCAAACAACCAAGATTGATTGGTAGGTTGTTTAATCAATCCCACCAAATCCCGCCAAAAAACAATCAGCTGTTCAGCATAAAATGTAAACAAACAAGCAAATGCCAATTGTTTAGCATATTTAAACGAAGTTGATCTGAAACCCAACGAAAGTCAAATGGCATTTAAACAACAATCCACAATTAAACTTAAGTGCTATTTAAATATTCATTTGAGCCATTTCAACAATATTAGCGTGGACTCTGCCCATGTACACATTCGCATTCGCAAAGCATTCGTATCATTTGATTTGAGGAAATATCAAAATCACGGGATAAAACCCATGGTTAAATTATACCACGCGAAGTAATCTGTGTTGCCAGAACTTTTTGGGCCGACCGGCTATATTGGCAAAAAAAAGTGGCTAAAAACGGCTAAAATGTTTCAACTAAAATTCACATGTTTTATTTAAAGAAATCGCAAGTAGAAAGACTAGTAAAATCATTATTTATTTATTTTGTTAATAAAGGTTATACGTAGCAAAGCTTTACACCACTCGTTAAATAAATCACAAAAACAGAGACTGGTAAATTCATTACAAATAATTTTTGTTTAACAAAAGAAACTGTCGTTATACGTACATCAGAAGTCATGTTTGTATTACTTAAGTATAAGAAAAGAGATCAATTACAAACTTACGGTGTTTTATTTTTTTAGTAAAAAATTTTGCCTTACATTGTATTATTTGCACTAGGTTACTTTTCGTCCTAAAAAATTGCTATTTTAGTATAAAGTATTTTGCTTAGTCGGAGGGCAATATTTTGAGGAATGAACACGTGAAGCTGTGAAAGGGTTGAAGAAAACAGGCCAGCATTATTTCGAAAAAAGAAAACGCCATTAATTTATATCGAACAAGCCGGTCGCTTTTTAAGTTTTTAACAATTCAAATAGTAAAATTGTATTTTGATGTCTTTATATTCGAAACTCCTGTTTTTAATGTCCTACTCACTCTCTCACATGCCTGTTTCAGACTAATAATAAGCAACAATAAAGTATGGTGGCACCATGATACAATTATTCCCATAGAGTTTTGCTTCACATCGATATCCGTGCTATTTTATTCTCATTCGTTATTTTATAAGTGTTGCGAATAAAACTTCGCACTTAAATTTAAGCCATTCATAACAAAAATTGTATAAAGGAAGTCCCCGCTACATCCTTCTTTGGAAAAAACACAGTGACCCAAATATAAAATGGGACGCGAGATTTTAGCAAGTGTTGGCTGTTTTTATTACAACGCTTTTATCAACTTGCACTTTATACTATAAATACAGCAAAGGTATTTATTGCAAACCTAATCTAGATATAAACCTCGTCGTAGGTATCATATCAAAGACATACAATTAGAAAANATAGTAAAATTGTATTTTGATGTCTTTATATTCGAAACTCCTGTTTTTAATGTCCTACTCACTCTCTCACATGCCTGTTTCAGACTAATAATAAGCAACAATAAAGTATGGTGGCACCATGATACAATTATTCCCATAGAGTTTTGCTTCACATCGATATCCGTGCTATTTTATTCTCATTCGTTATTTTATAAGTGTTGCGAATAAAACTTCGCACTTAAATTTAAGCCATTCATAACAAAAATTGTATAAAGGAAGTCCCCGCTACATCCTTCTTTGGAAAAAACACAGTGACCCAAATATAAAATGGGACGCGAGATTTTAGCAAGTGTTGGCTGTTTTTATTACAACGCTTTTATCAACTTGCACTTTATACTATAAATACAGCAAAGGTATTTATTGCAAACCTAATCTAGATATAAACCTCGTCGTAGGTATCATATCAAAGACATACAATTAGAAAAATTCTAGAGGTAGATGTCGCCCCGCCAGAAGAAGTTAAATATTGCGCCTAAAAATATGCGTTGCTTACGTTACAGCGGAAATGGATGACACGCCCTTTCTTTAAATGAAATTAATTGTTGCTATATGTATGTATGTTAGGGCGGGTCGATTTGTAGGGGCCCAAAAAATTAACAGAGGCACATCGCGATTATGATTATTTGGGTCATTTCAAGCATTTTTGCCCAAGAAACCATAGGTCTAAAATGAATTTCGAGCCAGCGATTTTTTCTATCTAGTCTAATGTACATACATTAGGGCGGGTCCAATTTTTTGCATCAAAAGCACATCGCGATTATGGTTATTTGGGTTATTTCAAGCATTTTTGCCCAAGAAACCATAGGTCTAAAATGAATTTTTCCAAAAAGTGGCTCACCTGTTGAAACAGCTGTATTGAAAACTAGCCAAATGTGTATCTGGGGGTTTTTGGGGTCGAGGAATCCATTTCTGGACTTAATTTTTTCTTTTGAGGGACGCCAGAGGGCGCTTCCGTACCTTTTTTTTGGATTTCAACGCCTTTTTTCAGAAAATCGACAATATTGTTGCNGGAATCCATTTCTGTCCTTATTTTTTTTCTTTTGAGGGCCCACAGAGGGCGCTTCCGTACTTTTTTTTTGGATTTCAACGCCTTTTTTCAGAAAATCGACAATATTGTTGCGAAAATCCACGAAATTTGACTTTCTCATAATACAATTTAAATTTTTAAATAGCCGAAAACGTTCAGCGTTGAATTTTTTATATATATATATTTTTTTTATTTTACATATTAAACACTGTATGAAAATGAAAACGCACAGTATGAAAATGAAAACGCATGCTGTCACACATGTCATTTGTCATACAATATGTCGATAAACAGTATTATCAACATAATATTAAAAAAAAAAATACGTTATACGTATTTAAAAACTGAAACATTAGAAATTGTTTGTTTTTTTTCATTTACATTTAATATGTTTTTTCCTTTAAGTTGAATTTTTGAATAAAGAAAATTATATTAAAATAAGAAAAAAATTTGTTTTGTAAAATTCAGAGAAAAAATGAAAAAACAACGAATTTTTTGTCCTAAATTGAATAAAATCGATATAAGTTGTGCATGAATATACCTCCCTTCCCCCTAATTTTCAACGCTGAATATTTTAGGCTATTTAAGAATTGAAATTGCATTATGAGAAAGTCAAATTTCGTGGATTTTCGCAAAAATGTTATCGATTTTCGGAAAAGAGGCGTTAAAATTCAAAATAAAGTACGGAAGCGTCCTCTGGCGGCCCTCAAAAGAAAAAATTAATGCCAGAAATGGATTCTTCGACCCCAAAAACCCCCAGATACACATTTTGGCTAGTTTTTAATACAGCTGTTTCAACAGGTGAGCCACTTTTTGGAAAAAAACTAGATAGAAAAAATCGCTGGCTCGAAATTCATTTCAGACCTATGGTTTCTTGGGCAAAAATGCTTGAAATTACCCAAATAACCATAATCGCGNAATGTACATACATTAGGGCGGGTCCAATTTTTTGCATCAAAAGCACATCGCGATTATGGTTATTTGGGTTATTTCAAGCATTTTTGCCCAAGAAACCATAGGTCTAAAATGAATTTTTCCAAAAAGTGGCTCACCTGTTGAAACAGCTGTATTGAAAACTAGCCAAATGTGTATCTGGGGGTTTTTGGGGTCGAGGAATCCATTTCTGGACTTAATTTTTTCTTTTGAGGGACGCCAGAGGGCGCTTCCGTACTTTTTTTTTGGATTTCAACGCCTTTTTTCAGAAAATCGACAATATTGTTGCGAAAATCCACGAAATTTGACTTTCTCATAATACAATTTAAATTTTTAAATAGCCGAAAACGTTCAGCGTTGAATTTTTTATATATATATATTTTTTTTATTTTACATATTAAACACTGTATGAAAATGAAAACGCACAGTATGAAAATGAAAACGCATGNACATAATGCAATTTAAATTTTTAAATAGCTTAAAATATTCAGCGTTGAAAATTAGGGGGAAGCGAGGTATATTCATGCACAACTTATATCGATTTTATTCAATTTAGGACAAAAAATTCGTTGTTTTTTTCATTTGAATGGTCGCCTCAAATAACGTTGTAAGCGACATTTTGGCTAGTTTTCAATACAGCTGTTTCAACAGGTGAGCCACTTTTTGGAAAAAAAATTAGATAGAAAAAATCGCTGGCTCGAAATTCATTTCAGACCTATGGTTTCTTGGGCAAAAATGCTTGAAATTACCCAAATAACCATAATCGCGATGTGCCTTTGATGCAAAAAATTTGGCCCGCCCTAATACATACATACTTATTTATGTGAGCTAGAGCCAAGCGTAGCAGAGCGCGAGTACCAAAGAGCTGGAGGCTACGATCGTGGTGGGCAGTGTTGCCAGAACTTTTTGGGGTGACCGGCTAGATTGGACAAAAAAAACGGCTAAAAACGGTTAAATGTTTCAACTAGAATTAACTTTTTTAATACATAAATTACAATTAGAAATACTAGTAAATCCATTAAATTTTTTTGGTTAACAATGATTATTCCTAGCTAANCATTTACATTTAATATGTTTTTTCCTTTAAGTTGAATTTTTGAATAAAGAAAATTATATTAAAATAAGAAAAAAATTTGTTTTGTAAAATTCAGAGAAAAAATGAAAAAACAACGAATTTTTTGTCCTAAATTGAATAAAATCGATATAAGTTGTGCATGAATATACCTCCCTTCCCCCTAATTTTCAACGCTGAATATTTTAAGCTATTTAAAAATTTAAATTGCATTATGTGAAAGTCAAATTTCGTGGATTTTCGCAACAATATTGTCGATTTTCTGAAAAAAGGCGTTGAAATCCAAAAAAAAGGTACGGAAGCGCCCTCTGGCGTCCCTCAAAAGAAAAAATTAAGTCCAGAAATGGATTCCTCGACCCCAAAAACCCCCAGATACACATTTGGCTAGTTTTCAATACAGCTGTTTCAACAGGTGAGCCACTATTTGAAAAAAAAATTAGATAGAAAAAATCGCTGGCTCGAAATTCATTTCAGACCTATGGTTTCTTGGGCAAAAATGCTTGAAATTACCCAAATAACCATAATCGCGATGTGCCTTTGATGCAAAAAATTTGGCCCGCCCTAATACATACATACTTATTTATGTGAGCTAGAGCCAAGCGTAGCAGAGCGCGAGTACCAAAGAGCTGGAGGCTACGATCGTGGTGGGCAGTGTTGCCAGAACTTTTTGGGGTGACCGGCTAGATTGGACAAAAAAAACGGCTAAAAACGGTTAAATGTTTCAACTAGAATTAACTTTTTTAATACATAAATTACAATTAGAAATACTAGTAAATCCATTAAATTTTTTTGGTTAACAATGATTATTCCTAGCTAAGCTGTACACCACTTTATTTTTGTTTAACAAAGGAAATGTTCATGTTTGTATTACTTAAATATAAAAACAGAGATAAATTACAAACTCATGGCATTTTCTTTTCTATTAAACAATNAAAATGAAAAAACAACGAATTTTTTGTCCTAAATTGAATAAAATCGATATAAGTTGTGCATGAATATACCTCGCTTCCCCCTAATTTTCAACGCTGAATATTTTAAGCTATTTAAAAATTTAAATTGCATTATGTGAAAGTCAAATTTCGTGGATTTTCGCAACAATATTGTCGATTTTCTGAAAAAAGGCGTTGAAATCCAAAAAAAAGGTACGGAAGCGCCCTCTGGNATCGATTTTCGGAAAAGAGGCGTTAAAATTCAAAATAAAGTACGGAAGCGTCCTCTGGCGGCCCTCAAAAGAAAAAATTAATGCCAGAAATGGATTCTTCGACCCCAAAAACCCCCAGATATATATTTTAGCTTGTTTGAAATACAGTTGTTTCACTAAGTGAGCCACTTTTTGGAAAAAAACTAGATAGAAAAAATCGCTGGCTCGAAATTCATTTTAGACCTATGGTTTCTTGGGCAAAAATGCTTAAAATAACCCAAATAACCATAATCGCGATGTGCTTTTGATGCAAAAAATTTTACCTGCCCTAATGTATGTACATTAGACTGCATCAAAAAAAAAAGTTGCGGTTTTTCCGCCGGGATTACAAAATCTATTACATTTTAAGACGTTCACCAAAATGTTTCGGAAAAATATTAAGATTTAAGCGAGCTGGACCGATTTGAAAATACCTCCAATAATCGAGTTTTTTATGAATAAAAATAGTTTCTTAAAGATGTTTTTTGAAAAAATCCCCTCAAATGACAAAACGGTTTAAGCTTAAAAAGTTTACATAAAAATAATAATATGTAGTTTGAATATTGTCAATTAAATCTAATGCTTTGTATTGCATGCGCTCCACGTTTTTCGTTTTCCATCTCATAAATGGTTTATAATGACTTTTGCTAAAATTTCCAAATCAAAGTTATCAAAACAAATTCTATGGGACTGAGATATATTATTTTCTAATTTTTAGTCCATTTATTAAAGCGTGGTATATTAAAAAGTTTTTATTATTTATTTTATTTTTATTTTATTTATTTAATTATTATTTTCTTATGAAAATATAGCTGATTACTCAACAAACACCATATAAATATCAATTCCACCAACTTTTAACTTTTTAATCAGCATATTTACAAAATGGTATGTATGCAGTTTTGTATTCCATTAAAATTTAGTATAATATCGAGCCCTAACCGCCAAAATAACGTAAGCGAAATTTTTTTCAAAATTTTCTTTTTGATGCAGAAATATTCCTAGAGCATCTAGATACATTTCTGCATCAAAAAGGAAATTTTGAAAAAAATGTCGCTTACGTTATTTTGGCGGTTAGGGCTCGATATGGTGAAAATTTTAAGTAGCTAAGACTTGCCGTTGATTTTTGAAATTTTTTTTTATAACGGTGTTACGAATTTTTTTCATACAAAGTATGTTCTAAAATGTTTTTATATGCGGAACAGTGTCAACAAAAAATTGTCAATAATCAATGCATTTACTATACTAAAATTTTAAATAAAAAAATGCAGAATTTTCATAATTTTTGTAAGTAATCAGCTATACTTTCATAAAAAAATAATAAGCTGAAATGTCGCGTCCCAGTTAATATTTGGGTCATTGTATATTCACATAAAATAAAAATCATTGAAATCGGCTCAGTATTTTTAAGACTTTTCGAATTAGAGAAAATTCTATAAATTTTATATACTTAACACAGTCCGACATGAAAATTTTCTCCGATATAAGGCTAGCAGTTGTAATAGATTTTAGGTCGCCAAATTTTTAAAATGGAAACTTATGTACATATATTTAAATTTTAATAAAATACGGCAAATAGCGAAATCGGCTAAAAAAAGAGATTTCATATTGATTTGGCACTAGTAGTAGTAGTAGTAGCAATTCTTTATTTGTATATTAACATCTAACAAAGATTTGAATAACTAAATAAATAAGCAGTTCCTTTAAACGGTTAACAATTAAAGAACACACGACTTTAACTTTTCTTAAGTTGTCAGTCGGATTATGTTTAACTGAGGGAGAGTGGTAGACCAGATTTACAGTTGTGATCGATTTAGAGGAGTAGAGGACAGGGATGAAAAAATAGGTACAATTGTACCTTTTTCCGACGTTTCCTGGGGTAAAGGTACATTAGGTACAATCACTAGATTTTAGGTATAATCATCGTTTGATTAGATGAATTGTTCTTTTCGCTTCGCTTTCATTTTGTAGAATAAACAATTCTAAAGAAAAGTGGTCAAAAGGAAGAAATTAACAAAATCATATTATGTATTCTCTTAAACATTTTACATTATATTTAGAAGTGCCACTACGAAAAATTGACACTTGGCTATCCTTAAATTCGTAATTCTTGTAATATTTTTTGTATTCGAAATTCAAACTAATTTCTTCCATAAAACGTCATTGCGCCCAAGACCGGCGTACTCCCTTCTCGAATGACGGTGTGAAATCTACAAGCGCTCTACCTTTGCAATTGTTGAAATGCATTTTTACCTTTCTTTTATTAGCTCGGGATGTAACTATGTGATGTTGATGCGCCTAAAAGATGCAGCGATTTCTATTCTCAAGTTACATACCTGATGACAGTACGAATGGCAATTATAACAGGGAGGTTTTAGTTTTTTAAACTATAATTTTTTTATACCCGAGCGCACTTGTGTACAAGGGTATTATAACTTTGTTCACATAACGGTTGTTTGTAACAGGCAAAACGAACCGAGATAGATATAGACAAATGTATACATAAATGATCAGAATGAAAAGATAAATCGATTAAGCGGTGACTGTCTGTCCGTCCGTCTGTGCATACGATAACTCGAGATATCCTAACGAAACTTGGTACGTGTACTTCTTTCTGGCGTAGGACGGATGGNGTAAATTTTAGATGAAAAATAAGAATATTGTAAATTTTTGGAAAATGGGCGTAGCCACGC
>NW_016162100.1:40768-45695 GCF_001687245.7 Rhagoletis zephyria | reverse complement strand
ATGCATTATTTCGGTTTTTTTCGTATGCATTATTTCGGTTTTTTTCATGCACAGTTTCCATATGCACAATTTCAGGGTGCCCATACCATTGCTTCTTAGCTCAGCAGTTGTTTGCTGTTGTGTTTCTGCAGCATATTTTTAATACTGTTTAATCCTGCCTTGTATGAAAATGTATATAGCAAGGGCAAGGCCGAGGCNTCGGTTTTTTTCATGCACAGTTTCCATATGCACAATTTCAGGGTGCCCATACCATTGCTTCTTAGCTCAGCAGTTGTTTGCTGTTGTGTTTCTGCAGCATATTTTTAATACTGTTTAATCCTGCCTTGTATGAAAATGTATATAGCAAGGGCAAGGCCGAGGCCTAAAAGAGCCACATCTAAGTTCTAAATGCTACAAAGAGACACAAAAAAAGAACAAGAAAAAACAAAAATTTTATTTTTAAATTAAATTATTATTAGAAATGAAAAACATTAATTTTATTATTATTCTATTGTACGTAAGCTAGATATACAAGAAAATTCAAAACATCCCTTTGCCGAGTTTTTCAAAATCTGGTTTTACGTCAGTTAAAGCCGTTCGTAACAATTCTGCTAAATGTTGGACAGTCAATAGGTACGTTCTTTTAAAATCTCCAGTAAAAAATGTCCAACAGCGAAATTCCGGCTAAATGTCATCTGTTATCTCACAAGAGCAAAATATCCAAAATAGTTCGCGAACAGAAAACGTAAGAAAACAAATTCCGAAGTCTTATCCTGACACAGTTCACTGAATAAACTTATTTCTTACAAGTTTAATTAGTCGCATTTTACTATTTTAACTTCCAACCCATCAAATTCAATTTTGGGATTAACGATTAACCGGTTTGCTGAGCAACCGAGACAACTGATTTTTAAATAATTTTTGTAAAACAAATTGGCAAGTACATATCGTCCCCCGCATGTCAGAAACATGAATGTGTAAAGATGAAAATTTTGGGATTTTTTATATGTCGAGCCTTGACGAACTTGAAATTTTGTATGCAGGAACAGCTATGGTAGGTGCTTATAGTAAGGTGCATATGAATGAGTTTATAAAAGCAAGCGTGGCACATCCCGTAGGCGAAGAATTTTTTATCAGCTGTAACTTCGAAGCCATAAGTAACATGAACTTGAAATTTGCTATACAGACATATCTACGGAAGTTGCTTATACTAAGGTATATATGAAGGAGTTTTTAAAAGGATTCGTGGTCCGCCACATCCCGCAGATGTGGAATTTTTTATCAACTATAAATTCGAAAGCATAAGTCACATGATCTTTAAATTTGGTGTGCAGGAATAGCTGTGCTAGGTACTTATAGGAGGCTATAAATAAATAAGTTTGTAAAAGGGGCGTTGTACATCCCATAGGCGTGGATTATTTTATCAGCTGCAACTTGGGAACCATAAGCCCCACGAATTTGAAATTTTGATATGCAGGTATAGCTATGGCAAGCGCTTACAAAAAGATATATATACATGAGTTTTTAATCCCAAAGGCGTGGAAATTTTTATTAGCTATAACTTCAAGACCATAAGTCACATGAAATTGAAATTTGGTATGCAGACACATACATGGGAGTTGTTTAGAGTAAAGTATATATAAATGAGTTTGTAAAAGGGGAATAAGTACATATGTATTCATCTATTAGATCACTCGGATATTTAAAACTGGGTTTTTTTAACCTTACATTGTTTAGATCATTTCGAAATGGAAAGATTAAATTATGTTTTGATCACGCGATGCTGTTAAACAAAAAATAAACATTCTACCGAAAAAGTGCAGCTATACTAAAACAGCTAAGCGAGTGGGAAGCTAAACGGAATATACCGTGGTAGACTAATTTTCATTTAAAAATTCTATCGTTGCCTTAATCCACCTAATATCAATAATGAAACAAGATTTGTAGTACGAAAAACAATGACAAATATATAGTAGTTGAAGCACGATAAAGATAAAAGTATAGTTCATAAGGATGCCTTAATTTGAATAGAAAGAAAATATTTGTACTACTGTTTTATATTTTAATTTTTTTACCCTGAACGACGTCGGGTGCTCTGCTAGTCTATATATATAAAAAGGAAATGTCTTTCGTATGACCGCGATGCCTGACCAAACGGCTGAACCGATTTAAATTCTGTAAAAAGTACTTTTTTGGTTATTCTGTGTTTTGTGGTTTAAAATAATTCAAAACTTTTTGTTTTTGTTGCCAAAAAATTAAGAAAGCTGAGACGTCACGATTACACAATTTCATAGAGTTTACCGTATATTGAATGTCACTAAACTACTTAACGGCTGGACCGATTTCGTTCATATTTGGAATATATGTAGGCACCTTGAGGAGACATTTTTCTACTAAAAATGTAATCGCTAGGTGGCGCTGGGGTCGTGCTATTCCTAAAAAACTGAATTTAGGTGCAGATTTGGTTGATAATTAAAAAATTTGTTAGCCAATTGAAAAGGAATATTTATTTAGACTAAAAAATAGATATATATGCGTCACAAAAAAAGTAGAAATCGGTTTTTGAGGGCGCCAATATATCTCTCAAACCAACTACGCTAGGGAACCGAAATTTGACACGTATGCATAAATTGTAAATACCCTACTTATGGCGAAAACTAGAAGCTTTTGGAAAAAGGGGCATGGCCCCTCCCATACAAACTTAACATCTCATATCGCTTATCTCTGGAAGCGCTTATACTAACGTTCTGAAATTTTACAAAGCTACATATTTTATCAGTACCGTACTTATGGCAAAAAGTAGCAGATCTTGGAAAAGGGGGCGTGGCACCTCTCATACAAACTTAACTTCTCAAATCGGTTATCTCTGGAACCGCCTTATGCTAACGTCCTAAATATATATAGGCAAGCATCATTCGACTGGGATCCATTTTCTCCTAGATTTCTAAATCGCATTGAGCAATTGTTATTTTCTTTTTAATTTTTGTTTTTGTTCTTCAGCCTAAACTCAAAAAGCACTGGTACCTTTCACCTATACCTATGGACTAACCACTAGAAAACTCGCTTGGTGGCTCTGGAGTCGAGTCATTTATAAGTATATTTATTTATTCCCGATTTCGTTCAAATTCGCGATGTAAGCCCCCTGTATGATGAATTCGTTTGCTAAAAATTAACCCGCTGTATATGGCACAGATATTTATAAAATCCGTATTTTTTAAACAAGCTGGCTGAAATTCATAACGCGTATTCATTTCATGATAAGCAATGGTTTTGCAGAAAAGGGACCCAAGGATGGCGCTGCGGCCGTAATATATAGAAAGCCTTTGTGTTTGATCTGCTTTGGCCCTATGTTTATTTTATACGAATTTAGTTTTCAGATAGCTAAATGAAATTGTGTAAGCGCACCTTTGTCTACCGCCCTCATGCACCCTTAATGCGATCTTGCATTTACCTCCGATTAACGAAATTGATCGGGGCAGCCGTTATTGCCGCAGTACGACTCAAAGAAACCAGTTCATAAATATTAAGACGAATTGTAAAAGTGGTGAATCGACAAGGAAAGATTCGACCACAGCCTCCGTCCAAGAAGGAACACGGTAGGTATATCAATGCCTTCATTTAAACGATATTCAAGATATCACACTACTAATTTAGCCGATGTACGCGAAAACTCTTCGTCCTGTTGGGTAGCGAGGATTCTTGGCCCTACTATAACAGAAAACGCTCACCTGTGATCTTAGGTTTCCTTATAAGGACTTTTATTAGCTTACGCATCGTACCTACATATGTTGTAGTTGCAAGATCAAAGAAGATTATGCACACTTGGTAGAGATTTCACAGGTGGAAATAAGACCATCGGCAAAGCCTATGTATGAAGAGGATTCTGCTCTTTAGTCGTTTAAATTTTTTTACTTTGCATACCTTTTTTTTTAAAGCCTGTTTTGCATTGGCCCACGCAAAATTTCTTATTAGGCGCCGCGAAGCAAGCGGGCATTGGCTAGTATATGTATGAAAATTACATTAATGTTACCAATAACGACTTTTTTGGAAATATTTTAGCAGTTGTCCCATAAACTAGAGAGATACATATTAAATAAACAAAAACAGTTTGCTATTAGTTTTAGGGTCTAAAAAAATCGAAAAAATACATTGATAACAGCGCAACGAACAACATATGAGTTTCAACAGTCCAGCTCTGCATCCCTTTTGCAATAGTTGAAGTACAGTTCTGAAATTTGTAAGGCGGAACTAGCGCTTTGTCAAACTGTCTCTAAATTTTGCTGCAGGGTAACATCAAAGCACACACTAAACGAAATTAACTGATGCCTTATTCATTTAAAATTATTTTTAAACTAATGGCAGACTGAAAACATAGAATTTGATAAGTAGTTGATAAGAAATTATTGTGCGAAATTGGTTTGTTTAATATTCTTTGTTTTACTTATAAACCTCAAACATCGAATTCTCACATGGAAATGATATGTATGTATGTCAGTGTTCCCAGATTGTGGGTAATTTCCCTATTTGAAGGATATTTTGTTACTAAAATTATTAAAAGGAAGAAAAAATTAATTTTTATTTAACACAATTATTGATCCATAATTGATCAAAATTCAAGAATAGTCGACACTTACGAAATTAAACGTTGGGATGTGGAGTAAAGATAATAATAATAATAATAATAATAATATCCCAACGGTTTTTACCCTCCATTCCCGCCCATCCGCACGAGGGGCGCAGTCCGCATGACGTACGGAACCAATATTTTAAATTTTTGTGCCGAGTCACGATAGGCAGGAGTTTGTTAAGTGTCGAGATCTAAAACTGTTCAGCTACAGAACTAAATTCATCAGCTGATTTTATGTATTTATGTCAATAATTCACTTATTGAGAGAGGAGAGTATCGCTTTCTTAATGCTGAAAAGCGGATCTGATATATCAAACGTGC
>NW_016162100.1:35569-40315 GCF_001687245.7 Rhagoletis zephyria | reverse complement strand
TGGAATGAGAGTTAAAATCCTGGCATAAGCAACGGAGTGGGTCGTGCCCATGTTGACTGTATGAAATGCTTGAAGTGATAGAATGCGTCAACCGATTTGTTATAATTGCTTCAAATAATTTAGGAATTGCAGAAAGCTTAGCTATGCCCCGGTAGTTCTCCACTGAAGACCTGCTACCGCTTTTATGTAAGGGGGTTATGAACGATTCCTTCCATATGTATGTATAAGTATTAAAAATTATAAGGACAATTTTGAAAATTTTTTCATTTTAACTAATTCAATCGGTGAGTAAGAAAGAATCTTTCCAATAATCTTTCCAGTAACTGGATTTTAATGTAAAAAGACGTACAAATTATCTGATAAAATGTTAAATAGCGCATGTATATACAATAACGGTTGCTTTTGAATAAAAAACGGCAAGTGCTTCAACTTTAAAGTCACCAAAATCATATTTGCTTAGACAATGCAAATAATTTGTAACAGTGGTAGTTTTAAGAATTGCCAGAATTCTTTAAGGCCTTAAGTGCGTAATCTACCGACCTTTGCATTTCGAAAGAATATTATATGTATATGCATATTAAGGTAACTACCCAGCCAGCAAAATATCCGGAAACGTATCCGAAAATGGAAACAATTTCGTATAAAAACCTGATCTTCCATCCGTTACCCGATTCCGTTTTCGGACGTTTTTCAGATCAATTCTCACACTAAAGTGTTCATCCGAAACAAATGTGCAGAAAACTATCGAAAATGGTTGTAAATCGGATGCGCTGATACAAATTTTTGTTGAAAACGATTTCATTATGAACTTCACAGAAACTTTCTCATAGCTACAGGAAACCAAACAAAAAACAAAATTAAGATTCAGCAATTATTTTAATTTGAATAACTAATTTTAATGTGTTGCTTCTGACGGAATTCGAACCTGGGACCTCCTGAAAGCTAACAAATAGTAGCACACTTCTCTGCACACTCAGCTACTGGCGAATAAGTTTACTTGTTTTCAAGTGCTCAGCTTGAGCAAATATTTTAAAATTATTGTTTTTAAATAAGATGATGACATTTTTCGAATACGAAAAATGAACAAATATGAAAATCGTTTTCTGAACATTTCCGGAAACGAAAAATGTACGAAAACTGCACTTTCGGCAAAAAGTACGTTTCTCTGCTGGCTGGGTAAGTATATGAAAATTTCTTTTTTACTACTGAAATATATGTTTTGAATTTTTTGAAATAAATTTTTAAGATGTGGGTAATTGAGGGATTTTTTCCCAATTTCCGTGGGTAATTTAGCTGAGAATATCTGGCATCACTGATGTATGTATATATGTATGTACATATGTATATTTATAATACATATGTATGTGCATACATAGGGTCTGCGCTAATCAGTCGCAAAATTATATAATTAAAAAAACTTGTTACTATGTTCCTCCATCACCAACTTGAAGGCAGAATCAACCTAAAGCTCTCTTTTTGTTTTATTTAAAAACATTTAAATCCCTTTTATTAGTCCACTAAAAAGTTAAATATAACTACATAATACTAACTGCGTTTCTGACACCTTAAGTGATAAAATAATTGATTTTTCAGCAAAAAAGGAAATTATAAGTATTTACATGAACCAGTTTATTTGATTACCTGGTTATCTGATTGTTGGAAAGTTACTTAGGAATATAACATAATAGCCAAGGCGTGAATATCTGCAATAAAAGATCAAAATATTTGCTATGTACTAACAAAAAAAAGACGAAAGTTAAAAGTACGCTTGTTGTTCAGAAGAGCCGGATTTGCCCACCATTGTTATAACTTATAAGCCTATGCATGCCATAAATCATATTGAGAATTTGCAAATCTGTGTTTGTACGAATAGTGTCAAAGTTCAAGGAAAGATAGAAGAGATTTTCGGCTACAAAGTGCGCGTGAAGCGATAAGGGAGCCAATTCAGGTCCCTGAAGTAATCACTACAACATTCACCGATTGGTTTGGCACATATGCCATAATTTAGTGCTTATTAAGTGCCAATTTATAAACATGTAGTAGCCATCTCTTCAGCTGAAGTAAGCACTACTCTATCAATATTTCTGGAACCAGAAATCGCATATACTTCTAACTTACGGCATAATTTAGTGCTTATCTAGGTGCCAATTTATGCCGCTAAAAAACAATCTAGTTCTCTGTAAACTTCGTAAAAACATGTAGTAGCCATCTCTTCAGCTGAAGTAAGCACTGTTCTATCAATATCTCTGGAACCAGAAATCGCATATACTTCTAACTTACGGCATAATTTAGAGCTTACCTAGGTGCCAATATATGCCGCTAAAAAAAATCTAGTTCTCTGTAAACCTTCGTAAAAACATGTAGTAGCCATCTCTTCAGCTGAAGTAAGCACTACACTATTAATAAGGCAGTCCACTCTTTGATGCGAAAATGCGAAAGGCAAAAATTAGCGCCATAACGGTGTCATATGTTTGTTGTAAAAAACTGCCGATTTTCGCACTTTCGGCTTAAACGCACATAGTTTCGCCTTAAAGAGTGAACTCTAGTAATATCTCTGGAAGCAAAAATCGCATGTGTAGCGCTAGCGGGGTGTCTAGATTATTTAAATAAAATAAGTCCAAAATCGCCAAATTTTTTTAATATAAAATTTGTGAAATCTACTTAACGTATTTTTTTATTTTAACAATGACATCTTGTTATAAAAAAGCTTGTTAAACCGAAAAAGAGTATAATACCTTCAGGGTAATAATAAACAACACCAATAACTTACAACAAACAATTTTACGTATAGTTTTAAAACATATTTGTATTAATAAATTTTGCACTAGGACTGCGCAATTAATAAATTCATTATAACTCATATTGATTCATTAAAAATGAAGTACAAAGCTACTATAATAAAAAATAGAAATAAAAACAGCTAATATAAAAAATTTTAATTAAAATCCCTTTCGTGTATATATTACGCCATGCGACAGTCAATTTTACACACAAACAAATGTTTCAAAATTTCAAGGATATTTAAGGATAAAATTTTGAAAGGAAATTTTCAATACCTTTTCGTCCTTATACACCAAAAGTTTTTTATTTTTTTTTTTACAGAATTTTCTCTTTAACTTGGTACCCATACTGTGAATTTTTGAATTAATCATATCTTTCAAGTCTCAAAGTCCTTTTCAAAGAATTCTGACGTCAGAGAGAAAAACCAAAAACGCGGTATTACTATATTTGGTCCATGGTTTCGCGAGCATATTGATTTTTTGTGTGTAAAATTGACTGTCGCACGGTGTAATATATACACGAAGGGGATTTGAATTTCTACTTTTATATTGGCTATTATTATTTCTATTTTTTATTATATTTACTAGCTTTGTACTTTATTTTTAATCAATCAGTATGAGTTATAATGAATTTATTAATGGCGCAGTCCTATTGCAAAACGTATTAATACAAATAGTATGTTTTAAAACTATACGTAAAATTGTTTGTTATAAGTTATTTGTGTTATTAAATTAGGCTAAATTGTCAATTGGCATTGTCTACTGTCGTGCTGAAATAACTAAGCGACGAAAATAGTCGAAAGCTATGCAGTTTAGCCAAGTTTTTCTGTTTTAATACACTAGTAGAGTCGAAATTTTAGGCCTTGACATGCACTTTTCTATACGATTGGACCCTCGAAAAACGATTTGCATTCGACACGACTGTCGCAATGAGGCTGATTATATTCTTTTTCGGTTTTACAAACTATTCTATAACAAGATGTCATTGTTAAAATAAAGAAAACTATGGTATGTAGATGTCATGAATTTTATATAAAAAAAAAAATTGGCGATTTTGGGGGACTTTTTTTAAGAAATTGCGCTTTTTTATTGAAACAATCTAGACATCCTGCTAGGGCTAGTCATGCGATTTTTGGTTCCAGAGATATTGTTAGTGTAGTCCTTACTTCAGCTGAAGAGATGGCTACTACATGTTTTTACCAAAATTTACAGAGCAAAAAAAAAACAATAATTAGCGGAATAAATTGGCACTAAATAAGCACTAAATTATGCCGTAAGGTAGAAGTATATGCGCTTTTTGTTTCCAGAGATAGTGATAGTGTAGTGCTTACTTCAGTTGAAGAGATGGCTACTAAATACATGTTTTTACCAAAATTTACAGAGCACGCAATTTTTTAGCGACACAAATTGACACTAAATAAGCACTTAATTATGGCGTGTGTGCCAAACCAATCCGTGAATGTTGCAGTGGTTACTACAGGGACCTAGCCATTTCTAGTTCTATGAAACTGTGAAGAGAAAATGAAAAATTCACGTCAGTGAAAATTTAATTTTTTCACCTTATCGTTTCGTTATATAATTTTAAGCGATTCTCGACCATTAAATGCTACTCCATTAACATCCAGCAAGTAATTATTTAGCAAATTACTTCGAGTTTAAGAAAATGATATTCTTTATCACAAGATGATGGTTTAGAGAAAAACGACCAACTTTTTTTTCCCAGCCACAAAACTTTGTGGAAAAAAGTTTTCACAGTGAAAAATCTTTGACAAATTAGTTTATTTACATTTAAAAACAGAACCGTAATTTTATGTGAAGTGATGAAAAATGTTTTCACTTCATGTTTTCTGGAGTTGGCCCCAAGTTCTCAATTTTTTTGGCAGATTTGTTGGAATTACCATTTCATGATTTTCTAAAATGTTTGTTATTATATACACTGAAGTCTTTTTTTATGCGGTATATGAGT
>NW_016162100.1:19430-34780 GCF_001687245.7 Rhagoletis zephyria | reverse complement strand
AAAAAAAAAAAGGTTCCGTACGTCATGCGGACTGCGCCCCTCGTGTCGGTTGGGCGGGAATGGAGGGTAAAAAGCCGTTGGGATTAATTAATTAAATAATATCCTGAAGATAATTTAGGGTTTTTCTATTTATATTTTACGCGAATGTACTTAAGTATATATTTATGATACTTAGCATTAAAAATAAAATTCAAAAGGCATTTTAAGTCTAAATAAAACTATTTTATATAAACTTTAAATAAATTCCTTAAAGAAGAATGATTTTTATGAATTAAGAAACACTTTCAAAGAACTTCAAAAGGCATCCTACAAAAGCCCCTCTGAAAGCTCTGTTTTAAAAAGCGAAAGCATCTGCCCTTCAATTTGTGCCGCTCCATACAAAAAAAAAGGCCTTTTGGATGAGCTATTAGCTCCCGAAATTATCTACTGGGTAATAATTTTGTATGACCCCACAGCCATGTACCTGATCAGGAACTTGTACTTTCTGGCATTTCCCTAAAACAAACCAGGTTTTTACCAAATGAACTAAACAGAAAGCAGGTAAAGACACCAAATATTCAACATGTTCGAAAACATTTGGTTTCAATTTTCGAATACTAATGACCGAAAGCTTTTTTCATATCAAAAATCTGATAAAAATTAGAGGAGTGTCAGCATTGACCTTCATTGAAAAAACCGGGACAATTTAAGTGTGGACCAGGACACCAGGACAATTTGTCGAAATCAGGAAAAATTCTGTAAAATCAGGACATCTGGCAGTAGGGTTGTCAGAGTTTTTATGCACGAAATCAGTACATTAGACTTTTTCATGATACAAAAAATCAGTACTTTTCAGTACATTTTTTTATAAAGCAAAATCATGAATGTAAGTAACAGATAATGCTTTAAAATGCCAGAGTACTTGTTTTTAACAATATTTTGGTATAAATAATATATAGTACATACAAAATAAAATTGTTATTCATTTTAACATGAGTGTACACATTATTGTACACAGGAGCCATAAATTATTTTATATATATGACATATTTGAATAACTACAATGAGATGGTTCAATACCCTGAGTTGAAGATCGACCTATCTCGGCAGCCAGTTCGAAAACGCCCTATCGCAAAAAACTTTTCAAGAACGCCCTATTTCAGAATTCGTTTCAAAAAAGTGAGATAAGGCATTTTTGAACTGAATTTGGAGATAGGGTGTTTTTCAATTAAATTCTGAAATATGGCGTTTTTGAAAAGTTTTTTGAGATAGGGCATTTTCTAACTGGCTGCCGGGATAGGTCTATCTTCCACTCAGCCATCGATATGTACATGTACTTAGTCGTCCGGATAAATAAATGTCGTAGATATGTGAAAGTTAGTCCAAATTGAGTTAATAATGCAGTTATATTAAATCAAGATCTTTCAAATGGCGTTATAACTGGCGTTTTTTTTTAGTTTCTGAAATATTCCGTCAAACTTTGTCTCTCATTTTGCTTCCGAGAATCTAACTTAAACTCGTTTTCTGACTTGGCAGTCAAATAAAGTTGGACTGAACAGCTGACAAGCAAAATAGCGAGTTACCCTATATACGAACAAAATACACCGATTTAATTCCAATGGATTTCCTGCAAACATATTAAAAAATTATGCTTAAAAATAATGTTTGCAAGAAAAAACATTTTATATTGTATTTTTTTACACTAAATAATTAAAAAGATATGTACTAAAAATCTTAAATATTTGCTTGTTTGTTACAATAAAAAAATCACAAAAATTTGCTCAATAAATCTCCCATAATGATTTTCGCTATTGTAGCAATATTGAGGGATGTTATAAAAATGAACCTTTTCACAGCGCTCATGTCATCCTTGAAATCAGGTTACTAATTAAAATGTTTCAAATGGCGTTATTCGTTTTGAATAACTCTTTTAGTTTCGGAGCTGTTGAGTAACATTTTGTCGTTAATTTGCACAAATTTGTATAACATTATATCCCGTAAATTACATATCCTGCCTTTGTTAAAAAAGTGTCATAATCCAAAAGTTGAGTTAAGTATGCAGAGATCACCACCATACATTTATAGCTGAATCGATCTGCTATAGCTCATTAATAAGACACAGAACGCAAACAAAAATTCGATCTCTACAATTTAGGCACTTAAGAAAAACCAACGAAAAATACATGCATATAAAAAATCATGACCACCATCACAATGTTTTTAAGAAACAGCTTACATTTTTTCTTCTCCATCCTAATCCCGTGTTTTCATTTTTACCATGGGCTACAATTTGTTTTTGTTATTTATGGGCTTATAACATTTATATTCAACAATTTTATTGGGATAAAATTTAATGTCGTTTTTCGCTACTTTTTTGGGTTATGATGATGCAGCAAGAGTTATGATATGTACATATATCGCATGTACTTACCCGGTGTTTTACTGCTTTGTTTATCTTTGAATTCACACATTTTTTAAGTTTTTGTATCACTCCAGAGATATGTATATTTTAATAATTTTAGTGCCACACAACTTTAATTTGATACCAGAAAGGCAAATTATTGCTTCCGAATTTAAATTGACGCCAGATCAGAATTACTTATGCATTAAAGGTAGTAGTGCACTTTAGCGAAGGTAGGTCAAAATGGACGGAAAAAGTTCGAGAGTGGTATCAATCGACGCGTCTTAACGCCAATAATAACAATCCGAGACAGGAAATTAAGATTTTTAATTCATTGAAAAGTTATTTGCAAAAAACACTTGTACTTTCCGCCTACGCAGAAAGGTGTTCTCTGCAAAAGGTGTTCAGCCCCCCTTCTTTGGAACACAGAAAGGAGAATTCTACTGCCTGAGGGTTATAATCCCTAAGCGCGGCCGAAGGCCGCCTACGCAGAAAGGTGTTCGNTTATTTTTAATAGAGTGGCAACACTAGTTTTTCTCCATGTTATTTATATTAACTACCCAAGATTGTTGTGCGGATTTTCATCATCGGAATATTGCTATTAAATACAGAATTTCGCGAAAGTGTACACTTAAAACATCACAAATGTATAAAAACTAATAAATACGTGTTAAATTAAGTTCATTTCTTCCTTTCATTTGTGTGAAATTCATCGAAACATAGTGCGGAAAGTGCAAGTGTTTTTTGCAAATAACTTTTCAATGAATTTAAAAATCTTAATTTCCTGCCTCGGATTGTTATTATTGGCGTTAAGACGCGTCGATTGATACCCCTCTCGAATTTTTTCCGTCCATTTTGACCTACCTTCGCTAAAGTGCACTTTTACCGCATTAAACAACCTACAATTCACTTGAACCGATAAATCACAACTGAATCTTAATATTTGAGTAGCACGAAAGGAAGCTACTAATGTTCAACGCAATTAATATCAATTTCTTTTCACTTAACCGTAGATATGTATGTATATCTTCGCGCTGTATGTTTATACAATTTGTAAATACAACGATCAAGATCAGCAACCAAAGCACAAATTAATTACGATATGACAGCAAAATGCAGTCGAAGACAATAACCAAAATGTCAAACCTCTCGCAAGATCTCGTCTAAACTCACTGATGTTGAACATGGTGCGAAGCACAGTTTTATACATTCGCCAAGATAGGCCAAAACGATCTTGGTGGCGACACTAGGACGGCTGATCGGCAATTTTACTGATAACAGCAAACGAAATACTTAGAACCATATAGCGTTAGGCGCAGGCGCTTTACTATTAGCAAGAAAAGTGCCTACCGGCTACTACGCGCATACTAGGGATGTTAATTTTTTAGATTTTTGCGATCACGGGATTGTCGGGACATCGTTCATACAATCCCGGAATCCCGGTATTAGGCCCGGGATTTAGATATTCATTTTTTCTCACAATTTAACATAAAAAAATTGCATCAATATAGTTTGAGAAGCTGTCCTACCATGTAATAATTAATAAATAAATGGGTTTGAAACCTACTTTATTATTTAAGTTTAAAAATATTTCATTAGTAACAAAACAAAATACAGTAATTAAATTTATACGCATTTAACAATACTTTAGCGTGTACATATCTGATAACGGAACTTAAGGCATGTCGAAAAAAGCTCGATGCAAAAAAAATTCAAGTCAACATATGCATGTATGTATGTATTGATTGTGTGGCTGATAGAAGTTCATAATACTAGTGGCAGAAATAAATGAAACGCTTTATTTCAACCAGTTTAGTCTATATTTCTTTTCTTTAATTAATATTTAAATTTTTGTATAAAAGTCTACCTCATTTTATATATAATTGACTGCATTTAAATGCGCATTTCAAAATTTGTACAACAATTATAAAAATGCCAAAAAATATGCCAAAATTTCAAACTTTTTACTCAGCATTTTTAGAAAAATTTTAGGTACGCAGTTTTATAGCCCATTAAATTAAAGTAGGGTAAAATGAAGTTTCATGCATTTACAAAATTACGTTGATTTTTGGGAATTTTTTAAACGATGTTGGGCATTTTCTTCCAAAAATTTAAACAAATTGCCGAACATACTTTGTATGGAAAAAAATGCATGACACCTCCAGCAAAAAAATTATAAAAAATGAACGTTACTTTTAGTCACTTGAAACTTGCACTTCATCCTTCTATAATTTAATGGGCTATACTTATAAAATTGCGCACCTAAAATTTTTCTAAAAATTCTGAGTAAAAATATTGAAACAGTTTGAAATAAAAAAAAATTTAAAACACACCAAGTAATCAGTATACTCACGACACTATGGCCCAAATACAGTAAAACTGCGTTTTTAGTTTTAGAATTTTTTTTAATAGAACTTTATAATTTCAAAGATATCATAAATTCTAAAAAAGTATTTAAAAAATTCAGTGCAACGTAGAATAAAAATGGGTTCCAAATGAAAGAGAAAATTCTGTAGGACTTAAAAGAAATTAAATTTTTCGGGTTCACAAGGCCGAACAGGTATTGAAATGCCCTTTTAATCAATTTTGTCCTTTCAAGTCAATAAAGTTAGAATGACTATATTCGGGGACGTTGTCGTGTTTATATTAGTCCTTAACATATAATTATTTCAAAGTAAATATTGCAAAATTTCAAGGATATTCACGGATACAATTTTTAGGGACATTTTGAATACCTTATTCACCAAAATTTAATTAGTTCTTTCTTGCATGTGTATGTGTAATAAGCTAGACATACATATATAAAAAAATATTTAATATTAAACAAAAGAAATATGGCGAAAACTGGTCAACATAAGGCACTATATTATTGCCACCATTGCAAATTACAAATCCCGAAAATCCCGGGATTCTTGGAAAAATAATGCCGGGATTTTCGGGACTTAAAAAGTCCGGGATCCCACGATTAACTTTCCTACTGCGTACATACATTTTTGCATTTATTAGGGATGTTAATTTTTCGGCTTTTTCCGATCCAGGGATTTACGGAATGGCGTTGTCACAATCCCGGGATCCCCGGGACTAGTATTCATTACTTTTCAACAATTTTAATCGAAAAAATTGCTTCTATATTGTTTGAGAAGCTCTCCCACCATGAAATAAATAATAAATAAATGAGTTTGAAACCATAGTACAATAATTACAGGTATTGTCTTCCGAGAGAGCGCATATTCCGATCTGACTTATTTAAAAAATATCATTGTCCCACTAAAACGTTTACTGCTGGAAATATCCCTTTTTTCAAGTCTCATATCGATGGCTGAGTGGAAGATCGACCTATCTCGGCAGCCAGTTCGAAAACATTCTATCTCAAAAAACTTTTCAAGAACGCCCTATTTCAGAATTTTATTGAAAAACACCGTATCTCAAAATTCGGTTCAAAAACGCCCTATCTCACTTCAAAATGTATTGAAAATATTCTGATGTAGGGCGTTTTTGAATCGGCAGCTAAGATAGGGCGTTTTTGAAACGAATTCTGAAATAGGGCGTTCTTGAAAAGTTTTTTGAGATAGAATGTTTTCGAACTGGCTGCCGAGATAGGTCGATCTTCCACTCAGCCATCGATATACCATATATGTTCACTAGGGCGGGTCGATTTGTAGAGGCCCAAAAAAATTAACAAAGGCACATCGCGATTATGATTATTTGGGTAATTTCAAGCATTTTTGCCCAAGAAACCATAGGTCTAAAATGAATTTTGAGCCAGCGATTTTTTCTATCTAGTCTTTTTGAAAAAGTGTTGTTGAAACAACTGTATTGAAAAATAGCCAAAATGTGTATCTGGGGGTTTTTGGGGTCGAGGAATCCATTTCTGGCATTAATTTCTTCNAATAAATGAGTTTGAAACCATAGTACAATAATTACAGGTATTGTCTTCCGAGAGAGCGCATATTCCGATCTGACTTATTTAAAAAATATCATTGTCCCACTAAAACGTTTACTGCTGGAAATATCCCTTTTTTCAAGTCTCATATCGATGGCTGAGTGGAAGATCGACCTATCTCGGCAGCCAGTTCGAAAACATTCTATCTCAAAAAACTTTTCAAGAACGCCCTATTTCAGAATTTTATTGAAAAACACCGTATCTCAAAATTCGGTTCAAAAACGCCCTATCTCACTTCAAAATGTATTGAAAATATTCTGATGTAGGGCGTTTTTGAATCGGCAGCTAAGATAGGGCGTTTTTGAAACGAATTCTGAAATAGGGCGTTCTTGAAAAGTTTTTTGAGATAGAATGTTTTCGAACTGGCTGCCGAGATAGGTCGATCTTCCACTCAGCCATCGATATACCATATATGTTCACTAGGGCGGGTCGATTTGTAGAGGCCCAAAAAAATTAACAAAGGCACATCGCGATTATGATTATTTGGGTAATTTCAAGCATTTTTGCCCAAGAAACCATAGGTCTAAAATGAATTTTGAGCCAGCGATTTTTTCTATCTAGTCTTTTTGAAAAAGTGTTGTTGAAACAACTGTATTGAAAAATAGCCAAAATGTGTATCTGGGGGTTTTTGGGGTCGAGGAATCCATTTCTGGCATTAATTTCTTCGTTTGAGGGCTTTAATGGATTTTAATGCCTTTTTCCGAAAATCGACAGCATTGTTGCGAAAATCGACGAAATTTAGCTTTCTCATAGTTCAACTTCAATTTTTAAATAGCCTAAAAACGTTGCAAATTTTTATTTTTTTTATTTTTTTTTATTTTTTGTTTTACATATTCAACACAGTATGAAAATGTAAAAAGCATGCTGTCACACATTTCATTTGTTTATCTACATATTGTATGACAAATGAAATGCCAACAACATATTAAAGATAAAAAATATCTATAAAAAAAAAAACATTTTAATATACAACGATTTTATAAATGTACTAAGAAGTAGAAAATAATATTACTCAGTCCCAATTTGTTTTGATAACTTTTGATTTTGAAATTTAAGCAAAAGTTATTATAAACCGTTTATGAGATTGAAAATGAAAAGCGTGGGCGCATGTAATAGCCCTGAATTGATATGAAGGGTAATACATGTCTGAATGTGGATGTATGAATAACAACCGCTTAAAATCGATCTCCAATTTGTACTTTGAATTAAATTTGTACTCGTAGAAATTTTAGGTCTATGTTATGTAGTTTGACTGTTGTCAATTAAATCTAATGCTTTGTATTGCATGCACCCACGTTTTTCATTTTCAATCTCATAAATGGTTTATAATAACTTTTTATGAGTTTCTACTTTTTAGTTCATTTATAAAAGCATTGTATATTAAAAAGTTTTTTTTTTATATTATTTATTTTCTACTTTTTAGTCTTGTCTGTATAAAATTTTGCAATAGATATTTAAATAATTCAACGATATTAATAGATTGGTGCACACACATGCATATATACGAGTCGCCCTATGCACTAGACTTTTTTATAGGATCTATGCAAAGCAAAGGTTTTATAGCAATGAATGGTGTCTGAATACACAACATTGCAAGTTGATAAAAGCGTTGTAGAAATACGTTATACGTATTTAAAAATTGAAGCATTAGAAATTGTTTATCTATTTTTTTCATTAACATTTCATATGTTTTTATCTTTTAAGTTGAATCTTTGAATAAAAAGAAAATATATCAAAATAAGAAAAAAATGTGTTTTGTAAAACTCAGAATTTTCGTGGATTTTCGCAACAATGTTGTCGATTTTCGGAGAAAAGGCGTTAAAATCAAAAAAAAAAAAAGTACGGCAGCGTCCTCTGGCGGCCCTCAAAAGAAAAAATTAATGCCAGAAAGCACAAGTTAACACTGCGAATTTTCTCGATTGCATGTTTTTTCAGATTTGGCGTGAAAATTTCGGTACGCATTCCCAAAAAGTTCAAAATTTGCTGGGTGCAATAGCGAAAGATATTGAATATGAGGGTTTTGAGCCAGATCGGTATGAGTTGCAAAAATTTATTATTTACGTTTGTAAAAAATTTGCATTGTTTTGGCAATGATCCAAATGCCAAAAATTAGCAGTTTTGAAAAATCATTATAATTGGCTCGAAAAGAAAGAAATCAACCAACAGTTTCCACCAATTCAAATCGCGGCGCCCGAAAATAGAATTTGTTGAGTCTTCAGAAAGGCTAAGCGTCGGCGAACATATCGGGATAAAATTTTTACCCTAAGGTCTGTTAAGAGTAAAAACTGTAATATGTAAAAGTGGGCGGGGTTGGACACGCCCCATACAGTCATGTGAAAAATAAGAGGGACGACATTGTGACCAGTTTCGGCTATTTTTTATTTTTTTTTGTTTAATGTTTATTTTTTTTTTATAAAAATACAACTCACTATCTAACAAAAACCAAATTTAAAGCTTTGTAAAAAAAATAGAAAAATTCAACAAAATTTTAAAACAAAACCAAACTTTTTAAATAAAAACTTTTAGAAAAAAGTTATATATGCAGTTTTAGAGCCCACTGAATTCTAGCTTAAGAAAGTGCGAGTTTTAAGTGGCAAAGAAATTGCTTTGATTTTTGATTTTCTTCCATTCAATGTATGTAACACCATCCCAAAAAAAAAAAAAAATATCAACAATCAACGCAATTTTTTAGCCACTTCAAACTTGCAATTTCTTAAGCTAGAATTTAATGGGCTATAAAACTGCACACCTAGATTTTTTCTAAAAGTTCTTATTGAAAAGGTTTGTGTTGTTTTAAAATTTTGTCGAATTTTTATACTTTTTTACAAAGTTTGAAATTTGGACTTATGTAGTTTTTGTTAGATAGTGAGTTGTATTTTTATAAAAAAAAACTAGCTGTACCCTGCCACGCTTTGCTATGGCATATTCCTGTTATAATAATAATAATAGATTGGCGCTTACACATATGTTAGTGTTTGGCCGAGCTTCTCCTCCGATTTGTGGCGTGCGCCTTGATGTTGTCACACAAAGCGGAGGGACCTACAGTTTTACACCGACTCCGAACGGCGATTGTATTTTTATGAGAAGCTGTTTTTCATGGCAGAAATACACTCGGAGGTTTGCCATTTCCTGCCGAGGGACGACCGCTGTTAAGAAAAACCTTTTTCTATATTTTTGCGATGTTGCTTTGACCGGGGCTTGGACCCAGGCGTTGCGGAGTGGAAGCGCGCACTGCATACCACTACACCACAGCGGCCGACGATATTCCTGTTACATGGATGAAAAATGGTTAACGAAACTAAGCATACCTTTCATATAAGTTTGATGTTGTAATAAGAATTTGTGTGCAGACAACATTTGGCAGTCGGTGCCGTTGCAGATAGGTTGCGTTTTACCACCTATTTTTAATTTCAGTACGTGGGGTTATTCCTGGAAGATCAATCGAGTTCAAAAACTCCGTTGGTTAATTAACTGCTTCATCTGTTTCCACAACGGTGTTTATCGACATATATGTGATTTCCGCACTTTGAATGCCAGATTGAAGAACATGATTTAGTTGACTGCACGTCTATACCTGCTATGGGCGCTCGCATACGAAACGTCGTAAGAAATGTATCGCAGGTGAAGACCGTTCATCGCAGAAGGTATACGATGTAAAGTAAGCGATATCTAATACCATTTATCGCATACCTAACTATGGGTTTAGAAACTTTTTTTTCATATGTGCTTTGATTCTTAGTAGGAAAGAAGTGGTGTTCTTCGGAGAAGCGTTATTCAGGCACAACCAAGCAAAACAATACATTTTTCGCAACATTTATGTATTAAAAGCTTTAAACAAATTCGCACTGGAATGGTATGCGATGAAATGCCCACGTACAAAAATTTCTCTGCGATAAGATTTCGCATGCGAGAAAACGACAGTTCGTATGCGGCCGGCCATAGCAGGTATAGACGTGCAGTGATTGACATCCTTATTCTAGTTCGTTCACTGAACCAATCGTAATTACTATATTCATTTTCTTAATTAAGGAACATTCTTTAGATCAGTTCTCATGTCGATATATCTAAGTTACAAAAATTATCAGGCAATAAAATTTGTCTTAATCTCTCATTGACTGGCAGCTTTCCGTTCCCAATGTAGAGTAATTGTCGCGAGAATACCACGGCTGCAGTGTATGTATGCTCGTCTTGCCACAATGTTGACTATTTCAGGCAAGCATTTATCTCGCCCGCTAATGTTAATCGAGAAATTACAGACAATGTTTGCGTAAAATCTTCTGAGAGCATTCCCGAAAGGTTAAACGTTTCCATGTAAATCTCGGGACAATCGATCAAGAACCTGAAGCGATTTTTATGCGCCATCCTGCACTCATCCCAAACAATGAAATATTACACATGGGAGTTTAGATGTTTTATATGTTCAATTGGCAGCTTAACAGGCCAACATAATATTCACACACGCCGGCAGTTTACTGTCAAAAATTTCTCATGCACATACAACTTGTATGGGATCAACCGAAATTGACCGGCGTGCATAAAAAGCTAACTCGAATTCCAAGATTTGAGTTGCGTGACATTTCGATTTGACGTTTGTGCGCATTTGACATTTTGGCGCGACTATGAATTAAAATTTTGGAACGAATGCAGAATAGCTCTGATTCTAAAATAAAAGAAAAAATATTGGGATCGATAGAGATGATTGAGCTGAACATAACGGTATATATATATATTTTTTTTTGCGGAAACAACAACTACAAAAGTAATTAAGGGCCAAAGTTCTAATTAAACATCAAATCAAAATTTTTTGAAAACGAATGCATGGATTTTAAAATTTTGATCTCATTTGATAGCCAATTAGATATACATATAACACTCACTAAGTAGAATTCTCCTTTCTGTGTTGCCGCAGAAGAGAAGCGGAACTTCATTCTGCGTACATTAATTCGATTTTTGTGAAAACCAAACAAGGCATATATAAAGTATGTACTTCAAATTAAAGGAAGTTAAATTTCCTATTAAGTGAGACCAAAACTTTTGAAATCCATGCATTAGTTTTTAAGAAATTTTGTTTTAAAAAAATTGTTTAATTTGAACTTTGACCCTTAATAACTTTTGTAGTTGTGGCTTCTGCAAAAAAGGAAATATACCGTTATACTCACCTCAATGATCTCTATCCATCCCAATTTTTTTTAATATGAGAATAGGAGCTTTTCTGCATTTATGCCACAAAGTCGCATCAATTCCAGGCGAAGCGATAGCTAAGGTAATGTAACTTTTTAAACGACCCGTTGCCAGAATTAATCTGATAAGGAATGTTTTCCTAATTTCTCCTGGCGCATTCAAGAATAAGATCCCCCAACTTATTTTTGCTGTAACCGCCTAGGCCATTTTAGCCGAGCTCGATAAAGAACGCCAGTCATTTCTCCCTGAGCCAACTGACGCCAATAGGAAATGCCATGTGAAGCCAGGTCCTTCTCCACTTGAATACTTCAGACGTGGAACGTCGGTTCGCGTTCGAACGACATGGCCAAGCCAGCGGAGCCGCTGTATTTTTATTCGCAGCACTATGTCGATTTCGTTGTAAAGCTCATACAACTGATCGTTACATCGTCTTGTGTTAGGTATATGTGTATTTTACGAAGGTAAAGCAGTGACATTCTCTTTACTCGCAACATAGTACGTAGTAGGCTATGGCGACCCCAAGTGAAATTGTTTATGATTAAAAACTAACTATTTTATAATGTTAGGGAATGGTCATAACAATTTAAAGTTTCATTAAGGATATGTTAACAGCTTTCATGGGATAATTTATGGTTTCGTTAGGTATGGTTTTTATTATGTTTTCCTTAGCATCAGTATTTTTTTATTATTATTTTTTTCATTGCGAAATTTGTATACCAACTCTTCGTTGATAATATCACTTCGTTCGATACGATTTTGTAAATTCTATCTTCATTTAAACTTTTCGACTTTTGGATAAGTGGAAACATAAAAAACATCTCCAGTAAAGCTTTCCCTAACACTTTTCGTTTAGAACCAATTATGAAATATTTCACTTAGTTCAAATATTTGCAGTCTTTACATTTAGGGCATAATCCTACTGAAAATACTTCTGAATCAATATTTTTCCAATGCCTTTAGTTTGGTACCGATATTGTAACATTGAATTTATTTTAGGAATTTAATTGAGTTAAACAAACATACAGGTGGCAACCCTCCTCAAACATATTTTCGACTATAGGTCTTTTAAAAAGTCTTTAGTTTGATACCCACGTTGCAATATTTTATTTGTTAAATCAATTTAACTGAGTTACAATTTTTAAATAGGTGGCAACCCTCCTCAAGAGTATTTCCAAATTTTTTTTTTCCTAAACCCCTTTAATTTCGTACCTATATCAACGAAATTGAGTTAAATATTTTAACAGGTGGCAGCCCTCCTTTAAGATATTTTCGACTGTAAGCCTTCTTAAAAACTCTTTAGTTAGATACCCACATAGCAATATTTCATTTACTTTATCAATTTAACTGAGCTAAAATTTTAAAATTGGTGGCAATCCTTCTCAAAAATATTTCCTACAGTTATCTTTCTTAAACCTCTTTAATTTGATACCCATATTGTAATATTTCATTTATTTTATCGATGTACTTTGGTTAAATTTTCAGGTGGCAACCCTCTTCAAACATATTTTCGGCTGTAAGCCTTCTTAAAACTATTTAGTGTGACACCCACATGGCAATATTTCATTTATTTCATCAATTTGTCTGAGTTAAAATTTTCAAATAGATGGCAACCCTCGTCAAAAATACTTTCAGCAGTTATCTTTCTTAAACCTCTTTAATTTGATACCCATATTGTAATATCTTATTATTTTGCTCAATATAATTGGGTTTAAAAATTTTCAAATGGGTGGTAACCCTCCAATTTTTTACGATATCATTGGTTCTGGTATTATACCGAGCAATACAAAAAAAATTATTCAAATCGGTTCAGCCGTTCTCGAGTTTTGACGGCCGTGACATACGAACACAACACTTTTATATATATAAAAAAGCCGAAACTGGTCACAATGTCGTGTCCCTATTATTTTATACATGACTGTATGTGGGCGTGTCCAACCCCGCCCACTTTTACATATTACAGTTTTTACTCTTAACAGACCTTAGGGTAAAAATTGTATCCCGATATGTCCATTAAAAGAATTTTTGGCCGCTCTCCCCGTATAAATGCAACCACTGTGCAGCGGTCGCCCTTCGGCAGGCAATGGCAAACCTCCAAGTGTATTTCTGACATGAAAATCAGTTTCTCATAAGAATACAATCGCCATTCGGAGTCGGGGTAAAACTGTGGGTCCCTCCTTTTGTGTGACAACATCAAGGGGCACGCCAAGCACTAACATATGTGTAAGCGCCAATCTATTATTATTATTATTATTATAAACTCTTCATAGTATGGTGTAGATCAGATTCTTTAAAATTGTAGTGTTATGAGCACAATCACGTGTAATAGGCATATAACTTATCAGATTTATATGTTGCATAAAATCTTATTGAATTATAGGCAAATATATAGTCAAAATCTTAAGAGATAGAGATTTTAAAGGATATTTTACAAATTTTATTTCAATAGAATAGTTATTAAAATTTATCGGTACAATGCTCAATTCGCAATTGTTCATGAAAAGACTTTCTTAAATACGTGTTAATATTTATTGCTAAAATGAAATGAGAATAGTTATCAAGTCAATAAAAAAATTTTAATAAAAAGAAAAGCACTGGCCACATTACACTTATTTATTAGGTAATTGTGCAACGAAGTCAACTATGATTTCTTTTCTTCCATATGGAACCAGTATGATATCGACAATACTAAGAAAACATGTTATATATCCTTTTGGAACGGGTACTAAATTATCCAAAAACAACTTTTTTAGTTTTTCACTGGCTACGTTACACTTAACATTTGCGGTACATTTCACGACGCCTTGATAGGAGTTCTAAATACCTTTTTCGCTAACTTAGAACGTATCTAGTTAAACTAATTTATTTTCTTTCATTCAGAACTTAATCGGCCAAAAGCAATCAAGGAAAGCTTATATTTTTGTACTTTTCCTTGTTGAAGTATCGAAAACTGTTTTTAGGTTCGGTAAAAATCCTTCTACAAAAGCTGCAAAATATTAAACTTAAAATGCTTGGACATGATAAGAATTAGTGTCAGAAGCAGCTAACAGATATAGTGAATACCAATAATCACCAATATGTACAATGTTAGAAAGAAAGAAAAAATCTGGCTAGTTTACTTTCCTGTAGAATCGGCAATTTGAATAACAGATAGTAACGTAATTCTTATCTAATTAAAGGTTAGACCTATAGCTTTTTAATTATTTGAGCATCGTTTCTCTTTATAGCTAGACGTTGATCATTTCTACTGAAAATCCTTATTGAAGGAGCTTACTGATTGGCGCGTATTCATAGTCCAGCAACTAAGTCGAAACTAACAAAGTTGCAACTTAAATTTAAGTACCAACTTAAATTTTACCTCTATTCATAGTCGCATTTCAGACTTCTACTAAGTAGTTTCGACTTAGTTTACGATATAGCAAAATGAGTGTGAAAATGTATCGATTTTTCTTTACGATATTTTGGAAAAATTACATTTTTATTAAATAATGTCAAGTTTGATCATCCGTTTATGTAATTTTTATTTTCATTGCATGATTATGCAAAAGAATAAGGTATCATTTTCTTGTTAATTGTGTGAAATAGCCAGAACAACCGCAGTGATGTGAAGTCGAAGTTTATCGAAAGCATGCTATGAAACATACAAATAGTAGATATCTAAATGTTATGCACAAATTTACTTTAAAAGAACTAGCGTGAAACTAATTTATTATTTGAGAATTTATCTAAATTATGCCAATTATAAATTTGTGATTTAGCTTTATTCGAATTGTAATAAATAAAATTGATCGATCTTTGTAAATTTTAATTGGAGATTATTCAATATTATCAAAATCACCCTCTACCAAC
>NW_016162100.1:13607-19195 GCF_001687245.7 Rhagoletis zephyria | reverse complement strand
TTATTCAATATTATCAAAATCACCCTCTACCAACATAATTTTTACATATTTCGTCTGTTTTCCCTTAATTTGATAAAATACTTCTTCCTAGTTACGACTTAAGAGCGAAATACACCACACAAGCGGTTTGACAAACCAAGCGAAATTTCCCTTTGCTTCAAGCCATTTGTGCTGTGTATGGGGGTGTTTGAAGGTTTGACGGCGGTTTGTCAAACCTTCAAACACCCCCATACACAGCACAAATGGCTTGAAGCAAAGGGAAATTTCGCTTGGTTTGTCAAACCGCTTGTGTGGTGTATTTCGCTCTTTAGTTGTTGCAGCTGCAGCCGAAACTAAATTTTAAGTTGGTACTTAGCCAGAAAAGTCGAAACTAAGGCGACTATGAATAGCTTTAGTTGTGACTTAGAATAGTTTCGACTTAGTTGAGTACTAACTATGACTATGAATATGCGCCATTGACTTTAAATAGCAAAGAAGGGACTGTTTTACCACAGAAGTTTTTAGCCAAGGATCCAACGTATATCCCTATGAAAAAAATATTATCCAACAAGTAAACAAAACTACTGTTTTTAAAATTTTTGCTAAAAATAAATTCTCCAAAGAGCCCCATTTGAGATTATTCAAACGAATATTTGTAATAGGTGGCATACGCGGTACGTCTGTCTCGCGAGTCATTTGTGTACGTGTTGACTCGCCTTCGACTACACACAGTTGAATCATTCAGAGTCATGCCGGGAGTCATGTTGGTGTAACACATATTTATTTTCACAAACACATCCAAACCGACTCACGAGTCAGACGCACCGTGTATGCCGCCTATAACATCAAAAGCAAATCACGAAAATTTTGTTAAGAATTACAGTGCACACTTTCTTCTTTTGTGTCTAGTAGTTTTTTTTAAGATTGGTCCAAAAAATCATAATAAAGAAAGAAGCCAAAGCAGGTATTTAAAGCACAGAAAAAAATAATATTATTAGAAGGACTATGTTCTCTTTGACGTACGTCAAAAGTCAAGTTGAAGTGGGAACTTTTATGGCTGCCCATTGATAGCTCGGTTATATAGCTTAAGAAATAATATTTTAAAGACATTTTTATCAAAGTTGATAAATATGACATTTGACCAGTTTTCTTACACAAATACTCCTACGACCACAGGCAAAAATATTGGCTACAATATGTAATTTTTTTTGCCATATATACGTTTTATCGGCCCACTTGCAAAATATTCGCATTCGCAAAAGCTCCGCATTGATTATTGCGAATGCGAAAGTGAATGCGAATGTTAAAATTAATTCGGAAGCTCCGCGGTTGCGAATGCGAATGCGAATATTCGCAACAACCCTGGTACAAAGTATAATGGGCCGTATGAATAAAAATAAGCAATTGCTTTTTCTTAAAATTTCAGATCTTTTACTCAATTTATTCAAACAAAATTGAAGTAAAAAGTATGAAATTTTAAGAAAAAGCAATTGCTTAGTTTTTATTCATACGGCCCAATGTTCCATAACGCCGAACTACACAATATTGGCAATGTATACTTTTCCAAAACGCATATGAAAACGCATCAAAAACGAAGTTGATGCTTCGTTTGTTATTGGTTACTATTGGTATTTTAGAAATTAAAAATTCAGAAAAATGTTTCATTGCTACATTGAATATTTAAAATATGCAATGTATATGGTTGCAATGTGTCACAACTTTGCATATACATACGCGTTTTAAGCTGTCTTGCAGCATTGTACAAGAGCCAAAGTCTAATAATCTCCGCTGTGTGTTTTGGATCATTATCTTGTTGGAACCAAAACGTCGTTGGTAAGCCAAGATTTTCTGCACTAAGTTTCAAATTTTTTTTCCAAAATGTTCAAATATCCCCATTTTTCCATTATAGATTCAATAAATTCCAACTGACCCACACCACCAGCCACCATGCACCCCCACACCATAATCCCACCACCACCGCGCTTGACTGTACCAACAAGATTTTGTCTCTCAAGGGCAGTTCCTGTTTTCCGTCATACAATTTGGTGGCCTTTTATTCCAAAAATACAAAATTTACTTTCGTCTGAAAAAATTACTTGTTTCCAGAATTCTGCAGGCTTATTTATATAGCTATTAGCAAATTCAATGCGCTTTAGTCTGTTCACACGTGATATGTATGGTTTCTTTCGAGCGACTCTACCATGATAACCAGCCTTATGTAAGATTTTTCTGACAGTTTTATTAAATGTTATTTTTACGCTTTCAAAAATTTTTGAAGAGGTTATTCGAGGGTTAACCTATGCCATATTGACTATTTCGCGTTCCTCCCTATCTGATAATTTCCTCGGACGTCCAGACCGTGGAAACTATTTACTACGCGCTGGACAGAGCAATACGACCTCCCGATAGTTTGGCCAATATTTCGGAGTTTTCCCCATCTTTCCACATTTTTAACCGACTTCCAAAAAAGGAGGAGGTTATCAGTTCATCGGAATATTTTTTTTTTTTTTTATGTATGTTACCGCATTACTTTGCACCACGTCAACCGATTTCAATAATTTTTTGCAACGGAAAGGTAGTGTCTCAGAGGTGGTCCCATACTAATTTGGTTTAGATCCGATCATTGGATCATGAAATATATAGATATATATATATTTTTTTTAAGTCGGTTTTTTTTTTGCTAAAAATTACTTGTTATAATTAATTTTCTTTCTGACACACTAATTTCCTTTCCTTTCATTTACATATTTTAAGAATTTCACCAGTTTTAAATAAGATGTGTCACTGGACTCGTTTTGCGATCAACTGAATAGCAAATAGTGATGTTCCGATACTACGAGTACTTATGAGAAAATACTCGAGTACCTCTACCAAGTACCGAGTACTTTTTGTACTTCGATACATGTGACCAAGTACATGGAGGGTATCGAGTGCATTGTGCAAGTATTTACTCGGTCGAAATCTTAATGCAACTGTAGTAAAAATTAGTAAAGTTGCCACAAGTTGGATATATGAAGTTTGAACCGTAAAATTGCGTTCGATTTCTAGCATGTATGTATCCTTGCCGCATCCCACGTGTTGAAGCGTTACGCAAAAAAAATTAGAAAGCCAACGGTTCTTGTATATCACAATTTCGCCATTATTGTAATAAGTTCGGCGTGTACAAGCAAGTTATATTTTACATTGAAGAAAAATGGCACCAACATCAAAAATTTGGGAACGCTTTGTAATAATTATTGTTTGTTGTACTATAAAAGATAAGACATCTTATTGTAGTAATTATAATCACTGAAATGAATGAATAAATACATACATATTTGAAAAAGTGCATTCACTGCAAATGCATGATAAAGTTCTGGGGCAATACCTCAAATTTGCATAAGCATGGAAAGCGCCATAACGTTCGTTTGGAGAATGTACACATGTAAGTTTCCTATGGTTGATAATTATTATATTATACATATGTATGCATAGGCCGAACGATAGCTCGAAAACTATAACGTAAAACACTGATTTAATGCCTCCACCAAAACCCGATTCTTTTTATAAAGTCATATCGCATCGAGGTATACATATTTTTTCGTCCTTATTCTGTAATCCATTATTGTATTTCATCAAAAATTTGTCCTCTAGATGGTGGACGTAAATATGCTGGCATATCGAATAATATTTTATATTTTGTTTGCCGAGACATGAAACCTTTCCATTTAGTTGCCGGTATGTGAACCCTACGTTTTTTCATATATTTGTACGTATGTACATGTACTATAGACTTATAGAAGGTACGAGCATATGTATACATTTATGTTAAAAATAATCATGCATTTTCATGTGAAGCCGTTTCTGAATTCAATTATAACTTTGTAATTAACATATAAGAATTACGAAAAATATGTATTTACCTATATATGTCAAAAATAAGCATATATTTTCATATTAAACAGCCGTTTTCCATTAAAGTATATCTTCGTAACACATAAAAGATGGATTTATTTATTAAAAAATGTGCAAACTGTTTTGACATATTTCGTCTCAAAAGTAGTACAAGTAGAATCGAGCGATACTTTGTATAACATCGAGTACCCCTTTCGATGCTTTTAAATGAGTACTGGTATCGAGTACACGGCGGTATCGGATGAACACTAATAGCAAAGGATGAAGAATATTAAAAAAAAAAATCAACTTAAAAAGTAATAGTATTAGCA
Organism: Rhagoletis zephyria; assembly: GCF_001687245.7. NCBI lineage: Eukaryota > Metazoa > Arthropoda > Insecta > Diptera > Tephritidae > Rhagoletis > Rhagoletis zephyria. The sequence goes on along the minus strand of NW_016162100.1, from coordinate 15,011 downwards.
AAATAAGCAAACTGAACGCAGACTTTTTAGTGCCTATATTTACATGTTGCGATTTTCTGGTTCCGTTATCTCATAAACGAGGAAAGGAATCCGGGAAATTTTTTTTTCTTTTTAATTTAAATAATGTAAGAAGAAATATATTCAAAAGAATTGATTTGAATTAAATTATCGTGATGTGTTTTTATTTCATTTATAAACAAGTAAGAAAGTCTAAGTTCGGGCGGAGCCGAACATTAAATACCCGGCGCAAGTATTAAATATATGTTTTTTCACCTTTCCGAAACCTTCCGCTAGATGGTAAGCCGGGGTGTATCAATTTTGAGTAAATTAGCGTCCTTCAATTTCGAAATATTGAAGCATTTCTGAAATTTGCCGTTATATGGGAAGTAGGCGTGGTTATTGAGCGATTTTAAAAATTTTCGGCCATTTGGTATGTTGTGCGAAGGCCAATAACTTTGCCAAGTTTGGAAGAAATTAGTACAGCGGTTACCAAGATATACACATTAGGCCGGGTCGATTTGTGGGGAGGCAAAAAAATCGCCCATTGCTTTGTGAAAATCATATTCTAGGAATCAAAATAAGAAACTTTGCCGAAGGAACCATACCTCTAAAACGAATTCTGATGTCCCCCAATTTGGGTCGAACTTTTGGGTAGGGGCAAATTTTGAAAAATCCCACTTTGACCCATTTAGAGTGCTCCAATCGAGTCCAAATGTATGACCGACCCCCACTAACTTTGGAGGCCCGACCCACCGATGCCAGTGGCACACCCCCTGGAACCCCTCTGGGGGTTCACCATACAAACATTTCAAAAAATCGCCGGTTTTGCACTTTACATGAAAAAGTCAGCGAAATGCCTATGTTTTTTCTTTTTGGAGTTTATTTTTATCTTTAGAAATTTATTTAGTCAGAACATATGTAAATGAAAAAATGAATTTAACTTAGTAATAGAAAAGAAATTAAACAAAATTATTAGAAATTAGCGTTTTTACAACCCTTTTAAAACCAAGGCATCACTGTGATGCATTTGCATGTCGTAAACATAGTTGTGTGGGTTTTTTATTCAACCGTTTTAAAAAATTAAGGTATCACTGTGACACAATTGCAAATCGGAAAATTGCTTGTGTGCGTTTTTTAAGACACAGCTGCATGTCGTAAACTTACTTGTGTAGTTTTTTTATAGCACCTACTTAAGAAATGAAGGTTGTTTTTAGCACCTTCTTAAGAAATGCGCGTTTTTTGCAACCATTTTAACAATTAAGGTATCACTGGAATGCACCGCACCGCACCGCACCTTTTAAACAATGAAGGTATCACTGTGACACAATTGCAGATCGTAAAATTGCTTGTGTTGTTTTTTTTAAGCCACCCAAGACACAGCAGGTAGAATTGAAATTACCATTT